>NC_139027.1:135328515-135353515 GCF_964662115.1 Mustela nivalis | reverse complement strand
GGCAGTCATTCAATTAATATCCCCTAGGCTTTTGTCCTTGTCCCCATCGTCTTCTGTCTCAGGGAAGTTGTTGTGCGTCACTGAGTACCTTGCTGGGCACACAGTAGGCACTCAACAAATGACAGGTGGTGTTATCATTCCAACTGGTGGGAGCACTGTTTCTCAACCTTCTATGCAGATCAGACTCAACCGTGAGGTTATTTTTAAAAACATATGCTGAGTCCTGCTTCTGGAAATCGTGATGCTAAAATTCAGCCAAGAAATAAGCTAAGCACTTGTGTTGTTGGGTTTTGTTTTCTGTTGTTTGAGAGTTCTAGAGTTATTCTCATGATTCTAACCACAACCCTGGGGCTTAGACAGCACCTAGCTTCTAAACAACAGGGTCAGAAATTCTAATTCTTAAATCGGCCCATTTTTCTCTGCCCTTTTATGGTCAGACCCCTTCTGAAACTCCTAATCCCAACTGTCAGTCCATTGACAATGGGTATTAATTGAGCATCCATTATGTGCCAGACCAGGAGCTCCTTGCTGGGGATACAGCAGGGAAGGAGTCCAAGAGCTATAACATGAGAGTTCCTCTTCCTCATCTCTACCCTTTGGCTATGCTTGGTTTTTCTTCTTTGACGTTTCCACCACTGTGCATCTTAAACGTATGTTGGCTCTGCCCCATGAGAGCTGGGTCCCAAGACATTTTATCTACTGTTGTTCCTCGTCTAGAACAGACTTAGCATACAGTGGGTGTGTTCAATGAAGACTTATTCTAACAGGGAGCAGAGGGAACTCTGTGTCTCTTAGTGAGCGCAGCTGATGGCCAACCCAAGGCAGAGAGCATGTTGTCAGCCTCCTTGGTGCTGGAGTGATAGGCGGAACCTGTTTTCTTGTCTTGCTACCTCCTTGTTGTTTAATCTGAATCACTGCTTTAAGCCACAGTACATTCATTGGTTCACTCATAAATGTGTAAAATGTCGTATTAAGTAGGCGAATGCTCAATATGTGGTTGATGTTTAATAAACAGCAGCTCTGTTGTTTCATGACCTGGAATCGAGGCAACAGAAGGCAGTTCTAGAATTTTCTGACAGTTCCTAAAGAGAGACACCGAGGAGCAAGTCACGTACCTCTCACAGTCCTCTTTCTATAGCCTGAGAACATGCATCTGTTTATTGGACAAATACTTTTTGAGCTTCTAACATGTACTGGATACAGTGCCGGGGCCTCAGGACATGGGAATGATGGAATCAGGCCTCTGCGTTCATGGAACTTCCTGTCTGGGGGCTGGCAGGAGAGGGTAGGGGGTGGGGTGGGCACAGAGAGATGGAGGAGATGGAGAAGAATCAAATAAACCAAGAATTGTAGACTGTCAATGCTGAACAGAAGAAAGCAGACATACATGGTACTTCGGGGGCCAACATGGAGGGGTTAGGCTCCATATGATCTAAGGGGGTCAGAGGTCCCCTGATCGAGTGATACTCCAGCCAAGACCTAAACCATGTGAGGTGTTAGTTCCTGAGAGGAGGGAGCGAGGGCACGATGCAGCCAGAGCACAGGAGAAGAGGACACAAGGACATCAGGCCGCCAAGGCAGGCAGGAGCCAGCCCTGCAGGGGGCTCTAGGCGAATTCTGCTTAATCATTATGTGCTCATGAGTCCCCTGGGCATCTTTGTAAAACACGAATTCTGAGTCAGCTGGGGCTGGGGCAGGGCCTGAGAATTTACATTTCCAGCAAGCTCCCAAGAGATGCCAAGGCAGCCAGGCCACAGACCACACCATGAGTATGAAAGGTCTAGGCCATGACTCGGTCCTAAGAGCAGGGATGGAGTAAGAGAAGGGGACTTTCCTAATGTCCCTCTGGACTGTATGAAACCGTCCTGCCGCTGTCACCAAGCCTGGGAATCCTGCAGAAGCCTCTGTGGTTCGGCTGGAAGGGGGCTCCTTCCCTGCAACTTTGCTGCCACCTGTGTGGCAAGGGGGTCCCGATCCTAGGTGGTCTCACCACAGAAACCCCCTTGCTTGGGTGCTACAATTCAGAAACTTTGGGGCATGACAGTCCACATGGATTTATTTTTCTCTAACCAAGATGGGCTTGCTATAAAAAAATAGATGTATATGTATATATCTGTATAGACACATCCACAGATAATCTTTGAAATGCAATAATAGGCACACATAGGACTGAAATGAAATCTTGCAGACACTCAACCTTTGACATTTAGTCATTCGAGGGATGCATTCGTTGGTGTCCGGGCAGACCCAGACTTCTGCCTCCAGGGGCCCCAGGATTAGATATCTCAAGACTGCTGGTCCCGGGGATAGAACTGATCCTGGCGGTGGAGGTGATCAGTAAGGAGCCAGGGAACACGCCCATGCTGAACCCCCACCGGGAGGCGAGCCTTGTGAGCCAGGGCGGGGGCGGCCGAAGCCGGGGAGGCGAGCGCCCTCCGGAGGATAGAGGGAGGAAAACAGCTTCGGGGCTCTCTCCCAGGTCTGCTGATTTTAAGACAATCTGGGTGACAGATACAGCCGGAGAATCACCGCCCTTGTAAGCAATCCCAGCTGCTCCGAACGAATGTCCCCAAACAAAGGTTGCACGCCACCCCCCATGCTTGCTGCTCAATTTAATTACTCACCTCTGCAGCTTTAAATCAAAGGTGGCCCCTATTAAGCATAATTACCTTTGCCAGCAGCTTGTATAACACAGTAAGTGAGGGGATACGAAGTAGGAATGGTTTCTCCAGGACATTATATATGCCTCGGACTAAATCAACAGCAGCCGGGGACCCAGGGCTTCGGTTCCACATATAATTCAGCCCCAAGCAACTGTACGCTGCTGGGAGAGTGTCGCGCAGACACGTAAACACAGTGACTCCTTCCCATATGTCAGCAGCCTAGAAACACCACAGTGCAGGAGAATCAACTACAGGAGAAAAGGCTTCTTTAGACCTTGAATGCACAATATGTGTTGCTATGTCAATTTTTCCGCAAGAAAGCAAGTTGCCATCCAACCAGTGAGTCTCTGAACAAGTCCAGAGACAGTCAAAGAAAGCAGACAATCTCTCACTTTCTCAGCCCCGGAGTGCCCGTATTTTTACCACCATTCTTACCCCAGGAAAGCAGGCAAGTGACACCACTCTGGGTGATGCCGACACAGTCGATTTTCTCCCGTTCAACCTCCCCACATCCTTCACTGCTGACATACAAAAACATTTTTTTTTTTTTAAATCGTGAGCATCTTTATCATTTCAGGCTCGTCAGTTCCCATGTTGCCTAATTAATAAATAAATCAAAACCTGAAAGGAAATGAAAGGAAAGCTTCCCAGAACTTTTGGCCTTAACCAAAAAGAAGCTGTGGTGAGCAAGACGTCCAGTGCGGTCCTTGCAATCCTGCTGACTATTCTGAGAGTTCTTTTTTTACCTCCACTTCCATTTTTTGTAGGCCTGTTTGTTTCACGGCGTGCCCGGAAGCATGAACGTCTCCAAAGACATCATCCTGATAGTCCCCAGACGGTTATCGGCGATCACCTCCATAGCCATCCCATTAACTAACATTTATTGAACACATACTATGTGCTGGGTTTGCACTAAGCACACTACATGAACAGCCTATATAATCCACTTGGTAACCCAAAGTGGTATGAGGATAATTATTTTCAAAACTGACAACCTAGTGCTTAGAAGCTAAACAACTTACCTAAAGTTGGACAGAAAGTAAGTAACAGCCTCCATTTGAATCTGAGTTCAAGGCCATTGGTTGGGACCCTTCAGAGGATACAGTATAACGCTACTGACTCTGTTGGCCTGGTAGGCATTCTCCCTGATTTTGGTAATATCACCTTGATTTTGCTTTGGCAAATGGCTACTCGCTGCTCCTGGCTCTTGCAGCTCTGGTTGGACACATGGGGAAGGGAGGCCAATCAGAGGCCTGTGATTGCTTCGAAGCTGGTCACCCAGACCCATGTGGGCCAATGTAAACCCCAGGACATCTTCTGGGCATCCCCCAAAGGAGTGCTTTCTTCTGCCAGAAATGCTAAGTTAGACACTGCCAGGTGACCACTGTGACCACCATGTGAGAGACGAAAGAAGAGTTTCAGAGACAGACCTGTTCCACTCCCAACACTTGGGTCTCTGTACCCATAGGTGCCAAGGCTGAGGCTCAGCTGAAAAAGATTCAGGCGCCATGATTCATCAAAATTTCAGCATCTAAAGGTGCCCAGGTTACACGCCAGGTGTGCCACTGGAGTCCAACACACCTGCGATGAAATTCTGGTTGTGCTATATATACTTGCTATGTGAGGATATTATGTAACCGCTCTGTGCCTCAGTTTTCATACCTGGAAAATGGGAATAGGAGCGATGTGTCACCTTGGCAGTGGAGAGTACAGCTAACTGATGTCAGGTTCATGTAAAGCATTTGGGGCAGTGCCTGGCACGGAGTAGACTCTCAGCAAATGTCAACACATTTGATTATTATTTTTCAGGGAACAAAACAGAGGAAAGATTATGGTGAGCAGTGAAAAAGACCCAGCATTGCCAACCAGGGACAAAGCCAAGAACATTTACAGCAAATTATTGCCCCAAGAGCTGAGCAGGGGCTAGGGTATACAGGCAAGAAGGGACCTGGGTTCAGAAATGGTTCAAGGAAGAGATCAGGGAACTATCGCTGAAGGAAGGGTCAGGGGCTGTCTGGGATAACATCTTGACAGATCAACAATTAGACCCAGAAACAAGCAAACATACAAACAGAAAGGAACTTGAGTTTCCAGTAAATCACAGACGTCTTCATCCAACCATCCATCCATCCATCCATCCATCCATCCATCCATCCATCCAGCTATCACTCCAGCCATCACTCCCTGGCTTTGCTCTGGGTGCTCTATCACTAATCTGTGAAGACAGAGTCTGTGCCTTATTTAGGTTTATAGCCCTGGCACACAGCACAGGGTCTTGAAAACAATAGACATTAATAAGTATCTGCTAAATTAATAAAAGAATGACTCTCTGGGCACCTGGGTGGCTCCGTCCTTTAAGCCTCTGGCTTCAGCTTTGGTTATGATCTCGGGATCCTGGGATCAAACCCACATTGGGCTCCCTGTTTAGCAGGGAGTCTGCTTCTCCCTCTCTGCCACTTCCCCTTGCTCATGTGCTCTCTCTCTCTCTTTCAAATAAATAATAAAAATCTTTTAAAAATTAAAGAATGACTCTCAAATACAAACACTCCTTTCACGAACTTATCTTCCAGGAACCCACGTGATCCCACCAGCCCTCCTTCCCTCATGTCGCTTCCATGTCTCTTTCATGTTATTCCCAGAACGAGGTTCATGCGCTAGAAGATCTCCAGGCTGCATCCATGTCTGCCCAGCAAAGTTTCACGCTCAAGCCCCGCCCCCCCAACAAATTCTCCTTTGCTCCTATGGAACTCCTCTCTACTTTTACTAGTAAAGGACAAGAACTACTCTTCACTTTTACTCCGTGTTCCTCCCACAGAAGATTAAAACATGTCAATCTACAAATGGTTTTTTCTGAGTGGTTTATTTGCCGCAGCTATTTTCATGATGCAAGGACTATAGGAAAACCTTGCTCTTATTTCAATGAAACATTTTTTTCTTCTCATAAAAAATGCTGTAAGTTTCCACTGCTACTGTTTTATCTTGGAGGACTTGTCCACTAACTTGTCCAAGTCCTTCCCTTGCAGGAGAGCAGTTCAAAGTACGTGCTCCAGAATTCAAGCTGGAGTTACAAACAAGTATTCCTGTTTATTTATCGGAGGGCAGTGGCAGACTCAAAAGTTAAGCCAGAGCACAAAACTTTTCTTGTGGAGTCGGTGCCCAGGGGACTGTGGTCTCAAATGAAAATCAGATCTTTTTTTTTTTTTTTCTTAAAAAAAAAACAACAAAAAACAAAAAACACCTCACACTGTGCATTGTTACACAGTTGAAAACATCTCGGTGTTGCTTAAATATTCTGCTTGGAGCACTAACAGGTCAGTCCACAGGAAATGCAAGAATACGTTATATTTTAATCAGGGCACATAAAACACTGTCTAGAATGTTATGTTGCCCGCGGGAATGCAGGGAGCAGGGAACATTTACAAACTCTAGGTCAGTCCCCCCATTACATCACCGTGAAAAAAAAGAAATTTATGAGGTTAAATTATATGGATGTTATATATTGGAACTGTGAGCCCATTCCCAAATGAGAATGTTGGCTGAAATAGCCAGATTCCCTGAGAGAAATTTTTAAGTACTTCTATTGTAGATGTTTTTATGGCAACGTTCTACAAAAGAGAGTGAAGGCATAGTCTTTGAAGGTCACAAAATGATTAAAAAAAAAAGTCTCACAACTAAAGAAACGTCCGAAGTCGAAAACAGAGGGTACCTAAAAGAGTTACTTACATTCTTCTGCTCCAGAGATAATAACACAGAAGTTACGTTGTGGAATTTCTCCTGATTTATTTGATCTGTTCCTCGTCTAAGTGATTGGAAACACAGATGTTGATGCCATAACTTTGCTTCCAGTAAATAATGCCTCAAAGGACTCACATTTGTTTAACCTTCGTCATAGGATGATAAAACGTATTAAACATTTATGGAAGCAGCCACGCAGTGTTGTTGGTTTATGGGTTTGGCGAGTTTCAAAACTCCTGCCCGCAACTTTGCCACCTTCCCCTGGCCTCCCCCAAAGAACGGTATCTTCGGGGAGGTTCCTGTCCCTGAACTAGAGAGATTCCACGCACCCCACCCCCTCCCCCGCCCAACCCGAGCCTTGTTCTTTATTTCTCCATTTGTGGCTGCAGTTTGACAATAAACAGAAGGGCTGTCGTGCTGATCTCAAAGAACAATAATTAAACCAAAGGGACAGCAGACAAGGTGCTCCCGTGGGACCGCCAGAGGAAGAATAAAAACCCCGCCAGGGAACTGTTTTCTTATGATTTAGAGCCTGCTTCAGAGATAAGCAAACGTTCACATGCGCAACGTGTGTGCGTTCATTTCTCCATTCAACATTTACTAAGAACCTACTAGCTTCAGCCCCGTGGGCATCCATCATTCAGGTATCTAAGCACGGCAAAGGCTCCAGGATCCTTGGCTAACCCTTTATTCAGTCATTGATTCATTCATTCGAGTATCCAACAGGAACACCTACTGTGTTCCAGGTACTGAACATGAAGTGGTCCCCACGATCGGAAGGCTCCACCCCCGACGTGATAAAATACAGACCAGGAAACAGCCACCGAGTTTCTGGAGCCTGCCTGCCTTCCCGCGGCATCTGTTACGGACACCTTCCATCTAGTGCTAATTTTGCCAGGCAGGGAACATGGGCGTAACTATGGTTCGCTTTCCTTCTCCCCCAGGGCAGGGCCGCAGACCTACCCCTCCGGGGAGATACACCGTGATGCTGGCTTCGTGTTCCCGGGGAAAATCCTGCCGGGTTGGCAGGTGATTCTGTTCGCCGCTGAGCCATGGTGGGAGCGCGTGCACTGGCCATGTGCACCCCTAACACAAAACTCATGCACAGTGAGGGCTTTCCACCCTCGCCCCTCACCCCTAGACACATACGAAGGCTCACAGCATACGTAATCCAGCCAAGGCACACAAAAGATACACAATCACAAGTGTCCCCACAGTAAAACAGAACCATAGCATACACGTGCTATACACATAGCATCTAAGGATGCTGCTGATCTCGGTTGTGAAAAGCGTCTGGTACTACACAGACCCTCTGCATCCCGAGGTCCTGTCTTATTAATATTTCTACCTCCCGGGACTGAGTGGCGGGCCTTGATACGTGTTTGCTAAACTGCCTTAAAGGTCAGTTTCGCTGCCTAACCCGCCAAACTGCACAAAGTCTGTTGTTAGGGTTCCACCTGTGACACTGCTGCACAAAATCCAAGGGCCCCTTCTTTCCTCCCACAACCCCCTCGTGCTGGCCACCCCCCAGGGCTCCGGGATCCGGATGGGAATGGCTGTCCGACTCTGAAGCTCCGTCCAGCACAGACTCTGAGGACAGATGCAGGCTCTGGGACGCGAGTCACGTGCTCCTTTTTGCTTCTCTCTGTTCCCCACTCCACCCGAAAGCGGCTCATGACCATTTTCTTGACAGATTTGGGATTGAAACCATGTAGACGGCTGAGTCTCAGCCATTACTGGGATTATGGACATATTTTAGTTACTCAGTTTACTTACTTTAAGCAGACATTTTCACAAATGCCAATTAGGTGCAAATGAACCAGTTACATTTTTTTGGTAAGAGAAGTATATATTTCAGTAAAGCCACCAAGGATATTCCAAAGTAAGACGTATCCACTGTTCCTCTAATGTTTACTTTTCTCAACTGATTTTCTTGCTAGGTGCAGAGTCGAATTCTCACAACTACTTTTCTCGATGTAAATTGTTTATGGGACAATTGTAAAAATTCCCAAGAACATTCAGTACAGGATTGTATGTAGTAATAAAAACTTTAAAATATACTAAGTGTCTGTGAACAGAGGAGAGTCGATAAATGAGTAAAAAAATCATCATTCTTATGGCGGAATATTATAAAACATATGAAAAGGAATTCATTATATTTTTTTGATCTACCCTCTCCCTCCCCTCTTTTTTTTTTTTTTCTCCACCTGCTTACTTAACTACTTGGATAGAACCTACGCACAGAGTTTAAAAAATCAATGTGTAAAACCATGTAAAAATATTTACATAAAATATTAAATATATACAGAAAGATAATAATGCCCCCAGCTACATGTATATGCAGATAAAATGACAAATAATGAAGGATACACCTACCAAAGTCTGAATTATGCCTGTCTCTGGGGAGAGAGTTAGGGGGGAAATAATAATATTTGCTGAACACTTATTATGCATAGGGCTCTCTTTCAAGTACTAATAAGTATCTACTTTTTAAATCCTCAAAGTGGTGCTTGGAAGTAATTGTTCTCATTCATTCCTATTTACAGTACTGAGGCACAGAGATTTTAAGATTGGCATTCAAAGATGATGTAGCTTTATCCATAACGTTTAATTCCTTTATCTCTGAAATTCCCTGATCAAGTGAAATAAGTTCCTCTTATTGTGGACAGCTCTTTCTTCCATTCCATAGGATTGCCTATCCCCACCCAATATTAATAAAGAAAATATTTATGTTAAAGACAATAAAATAAGATGATAATTTCAGTCCATTACTCAATAGAATAACCTCAAATCAGATAGCTAGGCAGTTTGCCAAACTGTATCATTACAAAGGTTTGTTTCAAAATGATACCCACATTTAAATATTAAAAAAAAAAAAACACAAAACTTTTAACCAACAACAACTAGAAACAACTGTTAGGGTTTTTAAAAATTTTCTCCAAAGAGAGATCCTATCATGATTTCTGTGGTAAGCAACATTTTCCCTCTGAGATACAACTCCTTGAATTTCACGACCATCTTTTTTTCATATTATTCAGAGTAATCATTTAAATGTTACCTATAATTAAATAGTTACAAGTAAGAAGCACCTTCAGGAACCTTGACCATAAATATCGTGAGGAGCATAAAAGGGAAATCTGTGAGGGTAGCTTTCATTTGCTAAAATAAATAAGAGGGCAGCGTCACTGCATGTGTTCTATATTTTGACGGCCAGGAAGAGTCATGGAGCCTACAAGAGATTTATAGGGAACAGATGAGCAGTGTCTGACTTTGGGACACATCCGCAAAGACACTGTAGGAAGTGGGTGAGCACAATTACTTCTTGAGACACCCCAGATGGACTGTGTTCCTGGTTTCCGTGGGTCTTTCCCCCCCATATCAGTTCAATGAAACAGGAATGGACTTAAGATAATGCTATTGTGGAAAGCTCAAGAGGTTTCAAAAATCCTATCCATTCCTTTTAATCTTCATAGGTTCCACTTTTAAAGATGGTGCTTCGGATTCTGATAAGCAGATGGTAACTCTTTTTTTCCTCGCCACAACGGACTGACTTCAACCTGGAGGAAACACTACATTTCAGTCCGTGCCCTTTGTCCGAATGGATCTACACTAGACTATGGACGTTTGTTTATGTGACTCTCTGCCATTAAGCCTTAAATACTGGGAGAAACAACAAAACACAGTGTCTGAGTACTACCCCTCTGGCAAGCAGAGCCAGGTTTCAGTGTCTTATTTGAAAGCCTGGGTGATCTTCAAGCTATTTGACGTTTCCCCAAACTGAATTCCCTTAGCTCTTCAGTGGGCCGTTGATAATCACATCTGGCTTTCAGGGTGTTGTGGGGAGACACCTGTATGAAGTCAAGTGCCCTGTGAACATTAACTAGTAAGGGTTGACTCTGGATTTAGGGTCATTCCAGTCAGCAAGCGGTAGCCATTATGACAAGTGACCATTACGACTAGTGTCCTCTTCCTGATCGTCACCGTCAGCATTTTGATTCCCTTCACCCATAGATGCACAGCTGCTAGACAGAAAGGCCTTGGAAGTCTCATTCCTGGGAGGAATCAGGAAGGAAAAAAAAGAAAAAGAGGGACCAGAGGAAACCGAGCCACCGAAGAAAGCAGGAGAACACACGAAACGGAGAGAAAGAAGGCAGAGGGGGTGCCGAAGAATGAAGCCGGGTTTTCCGCCCTCCCAACTCGTAGCGTTCCCAGAACTGAGGAGAAGCGTAAGAAATAAAAAAATAAAGTTCCGGGACATTCCTTTTGTTTTCTTTCTTGTCTCTTGACTCCAGCCTCCAGGGTGCCGGCCAACTCCCAAGCAAATGGAGCCCCTGTGAGATGTTTGCCAGGTTGCTTGTCTTTCTCCTGAACTGGGGGATGCCCTGGGCGCTGATGTTTGGTGCCATGACGAGGTAGACAGAAGCGTAAATGGATGCATTTCCTTGTTGAAATGCATTAGGGAAAATGGTCCCCACCATTGCTAAAAACAGGCAATTGCAGGAGAGAGGGAGAGGGAAAGAAGAGAGTCCTCCTATTTTTTCTGTTGACTAAAAGCCCAAAGTGGATATGGATCCTTCAAATGATTTTTTAAATGCTTAAATGTTTTGGCATTGAGAATTGAGAGAGAGAGAAAGAGAAGGAGGAGGAGGAGGAGGAGAAAGACAGGTAGGGGGAGGGGGAGAAGATGAAGACAGAAGGAGAAAACTGAGCTTTGCCCCCTGTAACCTGTAATTCAAAGCCATGGTAGGAGTTTCAAACACAGATTCACAGGCCCCGACCCTATCCTAGGGAAGCAGATCTGCTAGGCCCTGGCCTGGGCATCTGGCAAGGCCGCATTTTCATCTGGTGTCGAGGGCACCAACGGTAGGTTGAGAACCACTGCTCTACCCCAGATGCCAAACCAGAGCATTATTCCCAATCCCTCCACGTCTGCAAAATTTCCTCGGCCAGTAAAGACTTTCCAGAGTTTCTCTCGGATAATCCTGGGAAGGGAAGTTCCTCCGGGTTTTCAAACTTTTTTGAAGTTTTCATGAAAGCCTCCATTTTCTGGGTGTTTGTCTGACCCAAGTGTGACTTAGCAGCCCTTGCTCACAGCTGCTCCACGAATCCTTGGCCCCGCCCAGGTCCTGGACGCCCACGGGTCCTCCCCGTCAGTCATTCTGCCCCAACCCCAGGCTTGTGCAATAGCCTCCCCCAACTATTCCTTTTTTAATATATTCCCTTACAATGATTCCCTTTTCTATTTACCTGCATGATTGTCTTTTAAAATGAAACTTACATCACCCCTGACAGTGAAAAACCAGCATCATTGGCCTCAAATGATCAGAAAATGAAAATCTAAGGGTTTATTTTTTTTTCTTTCACTGGCTACTGTTACTTGAAAAAGTCTCTGAATTTGAAGCCTGCTCTTTCTGAGACATAAGCATGAGACAGGTGTTTAAGGAAGGCTAACACCAAATCAGACTTTGCTCCTGATTAAATCAGAAGGGTGGAAACAGTGTTGGAAAAGGGACATTGTTCATACTTTGTGCATGACTCGGAGCTACTTAAAACTCTCCACCAGGGGTATGGCAGTCCATAATTGGGCAACTTTGGCTCAAAAAACATGCAGGGATGGGCTTGATTTCCTCATTAAAACACCCCGTAAAGCTCCCACAGGCAGAGGAGATGGCCATCAGGAGTGTTGACTAGAGGAGATGACGGTATGAGTCGGTGGTCTCAGCCCCTCCTCACAGAGATGCACCTTTGTCTTAGGTTTCCTTACTCTGACTCTTAATAACCATCATTCATTGTATCAAATCACATTTATTGAGCATCAACTATGTGCCAGGCTTTGTAGACAGAAAGCAAACAAGACACAATAAGATCCCTTCATGGTCATGAGCTCAGAGTCATGGTCCTAATTTTAAAGCTGAACACGTGTGGAGCGCTGTGTATGAAGCACTGTGCTTGGTGTTTGGTCGTGTTCATACCTGGCTCCTCCCAACAAAAAATCCAAGGCATGGAGAGGTTTATTAACTTGTTCCTGTGATGACTACAATGCATTGACCACTTACATTGTACCAGGCATTGTCCTAAGCACATTGTCTGATTTATCCCAATGAATCCTACTAAAAACCCAATGAGATGAGTCCTTCTATTAGATCTATTTCACTAATGAGGAAATTGGAAGTCGGAGAGGTCAAAGTGCCCAAGGGTATACAGCGAGGAAGTGACCCACTGGAAAGAAATCGACCCCTGGTCTGCTCCAGGGTCACTGCCTTGCCTTGACACTGTGTCCACTGGTGGGTGTGCAGAGATGAGTGTGGGGGTGTGGATTCCAGGACTTCATGAAATGTGCTTTGAAGGGTGGCCTCTTCCTCTCTATAGTCAATTCTAGAGTAAATGCACCTTCAAATACTTCCCGTGTTTTCCCTCTGGCTTAGAGAATAAACACTGATGACTTTCAGTAAGAGCCCTGGGTGTAATAACTAGAGGAGAGAAATACAAGCACGAATGAGAGAATTAGAATTCAGAAGATAAACTCAGGCCCATGTTTCAGACACGCCTCTCGGTCTACGCCACAGCCAGCTGCCATTCTCAGCACATCCTGTCCTCCGACTTCGGACTGTGTCTCCCACCTCCCCCACTGTCATTCTGGTTCAAGTTGTCACCAGCTTTGGGCCAGACTGGTGCAGGAGCCTCCTACAGGGTCAGCGGCATGCAGCCCTGGTCCTGGTGTATCACATGACAGCCAGAAGTGTGCAGTAAAAACCCAAGTCAGGTCCTGTCCACCCTGCTCCCTTGCCTTCCAAGGCCTCAAGTCAGCACACTGTTCCTCACTAGTTCCTCGGTCCTGGAGGCTTGGCGGCTGCCTGTCCTCCTGTCCCCCACCCCAGTCCCCCCCGGGTTCCACCACCCTGGCATCCTTGCTGCCCACCAGCCCCTGCTTGCACCACGCCTGCAGGTGCCTCCCCCTCCGCCCCCCACCCGCCCCTCCCCACCCCCCGCCCCCGCATGAGCTCAGGCACACTTCTCTCCCTGCTGCTTCACTCAGAACCCAGTTGCGATGTCACTTCCAGAGAGGCCTTTCCTGGCCATCTCATCCAAGTTGGCACACTCTCCCTCTTGCCCTACCCCCTGCTTTCCTCTTCGGTCTCTCCCTGGCACATAGAACACGCTGGCATAGGCACCTGCTCGCTTGTCTGTGACCTATCTGCTAGACAAAATGGAAGCTTCCAGAAGGCAGGCCTTTGGTCCCCTTGATCCTAAGTTCCAGTCCCGGCACCTTCCACGGTCCCTGGTGCACAGCAGACCTTCAGTAATGTTGGTTAAATAAAGAGCCCAAGGCAGGCAGCAAAAATTCCCAAAGGCTTGCCGTGATCCCAAATCACTTTGTCCTGAGATAGAACTTAGCAGGCACCAGCCAGCCTCCCCTCACGCGTCTCCCAGACACTTACCTGAAGGTGACAGTTAAAAAGTGGAGACTGGGTTACCAGGAAACAGCCTATAGCCTTCTCCTATTAGCTTAACAACCCCTAAGCTCTGCCACCTTGGGCCTGAGGGGATGAGCACAGGTCTGTGGTGGGGGAGGGGGTGCCAAACCCTGGGAGGCTGGGAGCATCTGGAGGTTTCGGGCACCCCTGAGCGGGCACCTGGACAGTGGTGGGAGAGGTCAAGCTCAGGGGTCAGAAACGAGGATCCCCAACTCCTTCACCAACATCAGGGACGCTCCTTCTGGGGGGTCTTGGCTTCATGAGATAATCTACTAACTCACGTTATCAGTAAGCACGGTCTATAAGATGTTAAATAATACGTCAAAAGAGGTGAAATCACTGCTCTTTCCATGAAGGCAGATGATGTCATGATAAACATATTGCAAGTGTATCCCTGAAATCGCTGTCTTTTCGTCATTAATATTTTTTAAACTGATAAGTACTCAAGGCGCAGTTAGGATCGTGATCGGTGCGGAGGTCTGCCAAAAAATTTTAGATGCATAAAAGAGATCCTTCTACTCAAAAGTAATTAATTAGTATACAAAGTAATATGCTCATGTAAGTATTTATTCATTTATTTACAGCCTCGCTTATTCACTCATCAGGAAATATTTATTTAGTGCCTAATAGGTACCAAGGACTAATTCAAGTGCCTAGATTTTTTCTAGAATCCCTATAGAAAAAAGTAAAAATGACAACAGGAAGGAGAATAAAAACATGCATTTGTTAACAAACAAACGAAACCAAACAGCCCTCCATGCATGCCGGGTGCTGTGCCGAGGGTTTTCTCTACGTCCCATCAGCTACTGGTCCCCACCACCATGGGAGGTGCGCCATATTGCGTGCCCACGTGACAGATGAGGACACGGAGGTGCGGGGAGTTGAAGGAACTTCCCTGAAAACCCCGCTGGCCAGTGAAGTAGGGAATTGCAACGGGATCCCAGATTTGGCTGGCTCTGAACATTTGCTTTTTTTTGTAGCCTCACCGATGTGGCTCCCCCAGCACCAGGTAATCCCTCCATAACGGCTGGCTGGGGTTTTCAATCTCCACGCGCTGTCTGCCACCCCCATCGTTTTGAGTATCCTACTTACCACTACCACCTTTGAAATACTGACTGTGAAATGTTCTCTTGATAACCCAAACAGATCCCATCACTTCCCTTCCGGAAACTCTCCATCCTGTCATGATGAGACCCATATTGAGAAAATTACACAAGATCTGCCCCTGTCTTCTTCCCCTGCCTCATTTCTTATCAGCCTCTCTCGCCATCTTACCTGCTCTGGCCACAGCGGGCTCCCACATGTTAACATACAGGTCAGCTCTGGCCTTACGTGCTAACTGCTTGGAATGTTCCTCCCAGATCTGTGCTTGGTTAGTTCCTAACTTTTGGTTCAGGTCTGGTCAAGGGTTAGCACCTCAGGAATACCAGTCCTGACCACTCTATATAAAAAGGCAACCCTCTTATCCCTCTTCATTCCATCAACCCTGATTTATTTTTATGAAATGCAGTTAGAACTATTTAGTATATTTATTTGTTGATTAGCTTTCTGGTCTTCCTCATAAGAATATTAGCTGTTTGAGGGCAGGGTCTTTTCTTACTGTAATACCCCAGCACCTAGCTCAATGCCTGGCAGGCAGCAGGTGCACAATGAACATCTGTTGAATGAATGAATGCACAAATGCACATACACACACAAGAAGGAATATTCGAGAAAACACCAACTTCATATATGAGAGAGGACCCGAGATTCTATTTGGCGATGCCACTACGGGCAGCATCTTCTTTCGGTGTTTTTAATACCCTCCCCACAGGCTTAGACATCACAAAAGATGCAGGGAAAGAATAATAGGAGCGGGTCCTTCCTTGGCAAATCACTATAGTTATCCTAGATAAACTATCACAATAGATTAAGGGTATGGGCTTGGGAAGCAGAAAGTTTAAAACCCAGCGTGGCCACTGCATGACCTTGAACGGAGTTGCTCTCCAGGTTTCTTAGATCCCCATCAGTAAAGTAGGGATTACACCAGCATCTAACACATAAGAATGTTATAAAGATAAAACTTGGCTCAGATGTCCTCTCTAGGACAAGTATTCCCCGACCTTCCACACTTGCTTTGCCAAACTCCCACTCCCCAACTTTTACTCTTATAAATCTGTCATCCTGGAGCTTTCTTCTCTATGAAAATTATCTTTTTTTTTCCTTTGTTAATTTTCTTGTATATTCTCTAGCTTCCCCTTCCTGAGGGTAAGATCCCCAGGGATCAAATTCTTCCTATTAATCCAGCCCACCCGACCCCCGCCAGGATGCAGGTGGCCAGAACAGACCCTGGCGCATAGTAGGAACTCAAGAAATAATTGCTGTTTAAACAATGGGAATATATGAAACACTTGGAAAAGTGCCTGGTATATAATAAACACTTACATCCTGGCAGATATGGTTATTACTGTTGTTACAATTGTTGCTGCTAGCATTATAATTACTATCTTTGGGGATAGAAACTTTTTTTTGAACTGGCGCAGTTCTCCAACCACCCAGGCATGTGTCAGCCTCAGAAGAGGTTAAGACACTCTTCAGTGACTCTATTTCCAGTTTTAAAAACCAAAATGCACCCATGTCTGATTTCTTTCAAGCCCCGATCCCCTAATCTCATGGTGATCGCGATACAGGTTGCTCATCTTCCTTCCGGTATAAATTTCTCATGGTCTGGCCATTCAAGGTAAAGACACACTACCACTGTCAGCTTTGACCCCTAAGAGTTTCCCTGCAATTTCTCAGCCCCAGGCTCATGTAATCCTTTCAAAAACCTGGGCATTAAGAAGAACGATGACTATCCCCATCGTAAAGGTTGGAAAGTAGGGGTGGGGGGCAGAGATGTGAGTGGCTTGCCCAAGTCTTCCAGGCAAAGAATAGAAGCAGACCCAGGAACTTGAACTTGGGTCATTCTGACTCCTGAGCTCATATTCCTATTCCTGAAGTAAGAGCTTGTCCAGGGCCATACAAGGAGTGTGGGCAAAGCCGTAAGCAGAACCCAAGTCACTTCTTCCTGTTCTAGGGCTCCATTCACAATCTCAAGCCTAATCTCTGCAGGGAAAACAAAAAGAAGCACAAAGCCATGTACTCAACTTTCTAATAAAGGAAACTAGCCGAAGGCAACTCTGATATAAAACATGCTTATAGCTTTTCATTTTGGCATTTCTTTTGTACCAAATGGTACTGAACGCCTAGAGTAGATTTACCTCTTCTCTACAGCATCATCTTGGCCCAGAAGCTATTCATATCTCCCTTGGGGTATGAGAGAGAGGTTTCTAAATTATTGGAAAATTTCAAGAATCTGATAAATTCAAGTGATTTAAAGTAAGCCCCTTGCAGTTTAGATAGAAATATTTATATGCCATTGCTCTGGCTTATACAAGTCCCTTCTCCCCTATAGAACACCTTGACCTTCTGCTTCCTTTTTCTACCGTCCACGTCACCGGATTTCACGGGTTTTTCCTGCTGCAGAAAAACATTAGGGAAGTTTCTTCCAAATTCGTTACAAACAGAATGGCAGCCAAAAACCGTTTTTATCTCTTTGTGCCCTTTGTAACTATTTTCATTAAAAACAATAACTATACTCTGCCCACCTTAGTATCTAAGCTGTGTAATTTCCATAGAAATTACTTAGATGTAGCTTTAAGAAGAAAGCTCAGGGGTGATTCCAGAGTATTCATTAAGTTCTGAAAGCACTCAACTAATTAAGACCAGTGATCTTAATTTTTGTACTAACAGAAACTGTAGAACATCACTTTTTTTTTTTTTAAACCTACCTTAGTGTCTAGCAGCTTTATGGAAACACGAGGTTTTTTCCTTTAGCATAAATGGACACTACAGCTTCTCAATTAAATTAGTCTTTGGAGACAGATGCAAAAAGAGCTAAACAGCTCCTTAAAAATCTTCCCTGCTCTGTTGCCTCTCATGTGCCAAGGGGAGATGTGTAGTTAAAATGCAGTGCTATCTTCTTCTTACTCTGCCGAACAAAGTTTGGATCTTGAACCCTGAGTGAGCTATAATAGAGAGCCTGTTGAGACTCTACTTTTATTTTGCATACCATCTTTTGGTTTTCTAAAGCGATTTTTTTTTTTTTTAAAAAGGGACCTGTAATATAATGTCCTATATCATTGTACATCCAGAGAGAATTTTATTAGACCCTGTTTGAGGTTGGGTTCTAGGTATGGTGATACTGAAACTGTTGTGTTTTTGTTTTTGTTTTAAATGACACAGAGGGAAAGAGCACTCTTACTTCAAGAAAAAAATTCAAGACAAAAGCTTTCAAATATGATCTAGGTTTTTTTTTTTTTCTGTGTGATTTCTCTAAATTCATTATCTCTAAAACTTTTGCATTGTGCATTTATTTCCCTGTTGTTAAGCAAAATAATGCTGATATATTAATAACAGGATTATCTCGCTGTGCCTCCTGCATTTTAATTTCTAAAATTTTCAACAATTTTAGGCATTGCTTTAGCATCACAAAGTACTGCAGGATGCCCAGAGGACATCTTTTTTTCTGCAGAGGAAATGCAAAAGATTCAGAGCGGCAATAGCCGAAAATTCTACGTAACTATTTTAATGACACTCAAATCTCTCCCAATTATTTTATCACTTCACCCATGGAGTTTGCTTTGGAAACAAATATATCAGCAATTCCCACTTGCATCTCAGAGGCCTCGTCTGTGTGTCTGTGCATGTAGACGGTGTCCTCAAATGGGACCTAAGTCCTACACCTTTCTCTGCAAAAATACAGCCACACTGCGGTAGACCCTTCAGGCCAGTGTCCAAGTTCGATACCACACCATGTGTTTACAGAGACTCTTCCCTGTGAGTCTGCAGACAGAGTCCCAAAGTGAATATCTGGGCTCTAAAGTATCTAATTTTCATTATTATTTCTGGAAGACAAGCGTCGCATGACACTCCCTTTCAAAGCTATCCCAGCCCTTCCCCTAAAACAAGTTCCTAAAAGAAGCGACTGAAAGGTCAGGGTAGTACAGAAAAAAATGAAAGAGATGGTAAATCCAGTGAAAATCAGGTTATGTGATAGAGGCCGGTAAATATATGCTAAGTGTGTGTGTGTGTGTGTGTGTGTGTGTGTGTGTGTGTTTCTCATTGCAATATGCAGGCAATCAAGCAAACTCTCTCAACGAGTTTGTTTCTTATGTGGTTTGAATGACTAAGCTCATTTATAATCAAAGAGCTGCTCACCAAAGGTCACCCTAAGGAAAAGGAGAATTTCTAACTTTAAATGAAATTTATAAAACTTAAAATGATTAAAAAAATAGATATAAATTGTTTCAAATTACTGAAAAAGGAATATGAAAACCTCTTCCAGGATGAACAGGATCTAAAGAGGCAGGAGGCTGAGATCTCCCTGATCCGACGACAGGAAAATATATTCTGTATTTGTCACATTAGAAAATGAAAATAAATTTCTCCCAAGTAAATAAAAATATAACAGCATTCTCAACTTGCAAAGCAATAAAATTATTTGTGTGCCAAGCTTCTTTTAATACCACTGTAATTTTTTTATAAAAGTCGCTCAATTTGATTGTAATTAAATATGTAATGAAAAAGCACTGCTTCAGGGAAGCGATGCAAGACACTCTCTGTTAATGTATTTCCAACTGACTTTGCATCAAACGAAAATGATACTCTGTGTATGCCTGGTTTTAACAGAGAATTTGTTAGGCAATTCTGTGCTTTTTAAAGGGAACTTGGGTGGACACAGGCACACCTTTGAAATAGTGGCTGAGTCTTCCCAGACCATGGCATACCTAAATAAAATGGATGGTACGCATGCAGTGATGGAAGATATCTACTCTGGTCATTTAACACATGTCAGCTAATTTCAGACCTAACACAAACATGAACAGGTTTCCTTCCTGCCTGATTTTCCGAAGCTGACTTGCAGGGATGAGCAGAAGTGTATCGTTTTACACGGCCTTGAATAATGCCAGGCTCAGTGCCCCTTTAAAACCTGCTCAATTGAGAGGACAATCCCCAAGCCACTGGGAAAATAAATAGATCAACCCAGGTATTATCCAGTTGGAGAAATTCCGTCAAATGCGTGCGAAGTCACCTGGGATAAAATGAAAACAGAAGCCTCTGTTGGAGAATGTGACAAAAGGCAAGATGCTTCCAGGGACAGATCTGCTAAAGATGCCTAGGAGGTATTTGTTGGGTGTGAAGGTTTCCCAAACGGTAGAATCAAGGTGAGTGGGAGACAAATCAATGTAAGGTGGTAGAAAAATAAATGCACAGTAGTTCTGAGGACGGTTTCTATGACCTCCTCAAAAGTAGCCTCCAATCTCTAACCCCCAAGGCTCGAGAAGATATTCGTGGCACAGAAGTTTCTCAGAGCCCCCTCTCCCTCACCTACTTTCCACTAGAACTCCCTGTCACTTGCAATCTGCTGATTAGGGCTAATGTATTGTGTCCTGATATGGCAGATTAAAAATGAAATCAATAAATGCCGAAAACAAATGGGCTTTTGAGATGTCCCATTCAATCTGGGTCTTTAAGGGTGAGGTGAGAGGTGGGAGAAGGGAGTCAGGAGGGGAGTGGGGAAGGGACCACTTAAGTAATCAATTTCCATCCAAAACGCTGTGTGCAGGATGCGATTTCGGGGGACCTGTCCTTCCTTTTTCAGGGATCTGCCTTAAATAACAAGAACAGTTCATGCTGCTCAGCCCCCTCTGAGGTATGTGTGTTTATTTTTTCCATTCATCTGTTAAAACCATACCGTTTGGGTAAGAGGATGGGGTCTAGAGCGTGCAGTATTTAAATCTTCAAAATGTGAACTTGTCTTTCTGAAGTATGTGTCAACAAAGTGAGAGTGCCAGGGTCCGGGCTCCACCCCGATTCCTCTTCCCTCTCGAATGCAATCCCACTTGCCAGTAAATTAAAGGTAAATTTCCCCCTGAGCTGCCTGCCCCCCCTCCCCGCCCCGCTGGTGGAGATTGCTGAGACCTCCGGGGTTCACCCAGGCACCGCTCTTATGAGGCTGGAAAGGAGATCGCTGGGGTCAACTCTGCTCCATTGCAGGATTCAGAACTGTCCCTGCTGAATATGCTTCCCATGTAAATAAACTATGCCATTAAGGTGCAAATTGCAACTTTTAAGTAATGATTGCTAATAGTCTAATGTTTACTGCCACACAAGGACATTCATGAAAACAAAATCTGCATTATTCATCTCCATATTAAATAAACAAAATAAATTGAGGGAGCTGTTCTTCCCTGCGAGACTTTCCTCAGATCTGGATTATCAGATAGTTGATGAGAGTCAACAAGAAGGAAACATTTAATCTCTTTGGGCTGGCAGAAGCAGATCCCTGCAACTTACGTATACATTCGATATTCACAAGCCCCAAAGATTTTGCATTCTATTACACTTGGCTGGCATGATATAAAAACAATAGTTCAGGGTGGTAAAATAAAATATATGTATTACACATGTCTGTGTACAGAGGCTGTGACAGATTGTAGAAAATAAAAGGGTTTGCAGCGGAAGTCTGCAATTTTAAATTTTTAACTACTCGGCATCCTGCAAAATACAAACAAATCAAAACACTGCTCTGGTTTATTTTACCTTTCTGCCATCTTCTCTATCTGCCCTAAAATAGGGGGAAAAGATGCTGATAGAAAATTCTGCAATATTCTCAGGTGAAAATGGATACATCTTAGCAGCGAGTGAAACTGACGCCCAAGGAAGCGGAAGCACACACACTCACACATACACAGACCCCTGGGGTACTATAGGCTGTTTTCTGAACTTTTTTTCTTGCCCGAAGTAATAGTATGGTGGAATAGCGTAGCTGTAGAAAGCCAGGAAGAATGACATTTCAGAGGGAAATGTTCTGACTTAGCTGTTTCCTTAAAGAGAACTGCCTACCTCACATCCCTTCCCTTAAAGGGGGCCGGGGGGGGGGGGGGGGGCAGAACATAACACATAAAGACTGAAATTTCCCATCACTTACAGGATCATCTTGTTCATTCCAGCTGCATACCTGCTTTATTAGAAAGTTCTGTAACTGATTCCTTGAAATCTGGAACTTCAAACTAATAACGCAAAAGAATCAAATTGCCTCGAACGGTTCTTGGGAAAGAGTCTCAGCTCTGATTCACTCAGAATCAGGCTTCTTCTATCTTATATTATTCATTAATCAAGCTAGAAATCAAGCTTTCAACATCAGTCTATGGGAGTAATTACTTACAGTTGTGCATTGTTTTTAATTTCAGGCGGTGATAAAAGTTAGTACAGACACAATCCTAGAACCCACGTTGGTCTCTTCCCTGTATGTCAATGGGCTCAAGAATCCCAAAGGGGCTAACTTTCCTCGCGAGTCCCCACCTCAGCTAAAACAGAGGACAGCATCGATGACTTTGGAGGAAAGAGACCTTGCATGAAAAAATACCCGTTTTATTAATATGTGTGCAAATAAATACTTAAGCGGGGCCTCACTGTATACAATATGCATCATTCCCTTCCGGCTACACCAGGCTTTCTGCTTTTTTCAGTGAAAAGAATAAAGCCATGAAAACAAACATATAAAGACAGTAGGCATACAACAGGCCAGAAATCTGAAACCGCAGTCACAAGTTTCTAACACACACACACACAAACTACAGTAAAGAGACAAGCCAGGTCCAATAGATATGGGCTTAATGAAAAGGATCTAATTTAAATAACGTGATACAGCATTATGTTACATACACCTGGATCCTCATTGATCAGAGGATAATTATAATCAAAGTAGTACAATTCTGAGCAATGCACTTTTTATAATGAGCTTACCAAAGGAGACATGTCCAGTCATTCTGGTAATTTAAATTACTGCCTAGTTGTTGATGGCCTTTACCGGAACAACAAGGGGGGAAAAAAAAGAGTAATTTTCAGGGCAATATCACTTCTTGCTGGATGGTTGCCCAGGTTTCTCTTTTGGGACAATAAGGACGTTATCTCTAATAATCTAGCTACACGAAAACTTGGGTTGCCAGAACTAGAAGGCGCACGCTTACTTTTCCTGGGTCTAGAAGCCCAATGCACACCCCAAAGCTGTCAGATTGCAAAATAATCTAAGTTTTTTGTTTGTTTGTTTTTTATTTTTAAGTAAGTGAGTTAAATGTAGACAGGGATAGAGGCAGGGGCAGAAGGGAGAAACTGTTTTCAAAAGAGGCAGCCAGAGTTGGAAAGGCAAGTTGTAAATATACAGAGCCCCAAAAATATTTTAATTATTTTGCTCTTAGGGAAACAGTTGGAAAATACATGAATCAAAGCTTTATAAATGATATTTCCGCATGCAATTTGAACCAATCTACACATGGTTACGGAAGAAATTCTGCGCTCTGAAGGGAAAATAATTGTGGATATTTCAAAGCACATGGACTGCCAATCAGGCTGGAATCAGGCCATGATGGAAGGTGACGCTGGTGGTCCAGCATGTTCAGACACAAACACCCACTTTGCCCAGGTTTGTAACTAACTTTGGGTTTGTTCTAAGGGTGGCTTTACAAAGTTTACAGAAGTGTTCCACCGAACTTCTCCCTAACGTTTCGCTCGTGTTACAACAGAAGGAAATGTCTTGTTGGGTCTGCAGAACACCAGCCCTAACGAATGCCGCCTAAAGCACTAGGGTAAAGACAGAGACTGGGAGGGAAAAAACTTCAGCTTTTTGCTAAAGCCCTGATTCAACTAAAGGACACAAAGAAATAAAAACGCCCACATTAAAAGCCAAACAAGATAATAATTGTGCATGTCTGGCTCTGAATCTAGAGGGCAAGGCTTGCGTCACTGGCACTCTGAGTTACCATGGTGAGTGATTTATTGATATATATCAAGAATGAATAGATCAAAGGCAGCGAGATGACAGGTGATCAATCAAATGTCAAATCAAAACTAGCAATCAAGTGGAAAGCTGATATTTCAGTGGGTGGGTCTGGCAGGAGAAAAATGAACTTTCATATTACACTTCCGAGAAACAAAACCCCAGCATACTATTAAAAAAGCAATTAAGCAACCCAAAAGGAAAAAAAAAAAAATCCTTTAGAAGGTCTATTGTACCGATCCATTAACCTGTTCCTCTCTATTTGGGGGGAAGGGAGGGGGGCTGGTAAGGAAGGATTCAGATGGGATACCATGCAAATCAATTTACAAAGTTTGCAACTCTCTCTGGGCAAAGAAAATCCAGAGCTGTTTCAATGTTCTTTTTTCCCCCTTTTTAAAGAGAAAGAGTGTTGATGAGATTCCCAAGCATATTTAGAAAGCATATTCAAAGGTTCATTTCTTTCCTGGGGTGGTTTTTTTCCACCTTGGTGATCAAAGTTAAACTCTCACTGCTTGCCCCAAACCAGCCTGCAGCCCAGGGCTTGGGCAAGCCTCACACTTCAGCGCCCCAAACCCCAGCGAGAGGAGACGCTGTCCCTCGAGGCCAGAAGCCACTGGCACTGACCACGCGGAGGGATGCGGGGGGTGTCAGGACCGTCATCCTACCCCCGCACCCCAAATCCTCAACCCAACTCTGGCCCGAGAGGCAAGAAACACACGGGGAGAAAGTTAGGGGTGGGGTAGAGGGTGGAGGGAAAAAAAGTTTAAGGAGGGAAGGCTTGGTGGGATAGCTTCCCCCCCACCCAACCGGAGCCTGCACAGGGGAGGATTTGGGAGACGGAAGAAGGCGAGAGAGAGAGAGAGAGAGAGAGAGAGAGAGAGAGAGAGAGAGGATGGGGTTATTCGCGGGGCAGAGAGGGGCGCCCCGAGCGAGCTCCCCCCACAGCTCAGGGGGTGGCGTCCTGGGGCACCCGGGGGCTAGGAGGGCGGGCGAGGAGCTCGGCGCGCCGGGCAGCCCCGAAGCGGAGCCGGTTCTCTTACCTGCCGCCCGCTTGGGTGCCTGCTGTTTCCTCCTTGGCATCGCTCTACTTCGCTCCAGTCCCACTTCTGGCGCCCCAGCCCCGAGCCGCGCGCGGGGGCCCGCTGCTCTCTCGCCTCTCTGGGTCTCCTCCGCCTCCTGCCCGGTGGCTCCTAGGGCGTCACTCGGCCTCTGTCCCCCTGGCGATCCCCCCTGCAACTCCTCCACCACGGGCCAGAGACCCCCCTCTC
>NC_139027.1:135139596-135328315 GCF_964662115.1 Mustela nivalis | reverse complement strand
ACATAGGCGCGCACGCAGACACACACACACACACACACACACACGCACTCACACACTCACACACACAAGACAGGGCGAGGCGATGCCAGCAAACATCGATCCCGCTGAACAAACTGAACATTAACAAACTCCTCCTCCTCCTCCTCTCCCCGAGACCTGATGACAGGGAGAAATTTACTCCCCAGCCGCAGAGCGCCAGGCAGAGGGAGTCTATTAAAGGGACAGTGTCCCGCCGGGGAGAGGGGCTGGGGGCGGGGACCCGGCGCGCCCGCGGCTCCTCTGCCTGAGCGAGGACGTGCCCACCCGCGCGGGGACACCCCTCGGGGAGGGGGGAAGGGGGCGAGACGCGCAGGGATGCGGGAGGAAGGGGGGGGCAGGGCGATGGCCAAACTCCGTGGCTGGAAAGGAAGCCTGGGGGGCGGGCAGGTGAGCCCACCGGCAGGGCCATTAACAATACTTATGAGGAAGGTGAGAACTTAGGTCCGCTTTGGGCGGGGGAAGGGGGAGGCCACCTTATCCAGCAATGACCTCCATCCTCCAGGTCTCTTAATCTGACCAGGAAGATGTCCTCCCCACCCCCACCCCAAGTTTCATGCTCCTGCCCCTCCCACCTTCCTTCTATTCAGTGGACGGTCAGAAAAACAAAAATCTCCCATCTGCCTCCTGAATACTTTAATCACATAGTCTCTCTGTTTAAATAGCATTTATTGAGCACCTACTATGTGCTTTTTTCTGGAGACACAGCAGCCATAGAGAAAGGGAATGTCCTGACCCTCTCCCTGTTTCTATTCTGATGGGGGAGCAGAAATGTCACTCTGAGATATCCACTCTTTGCATAAATGTCACTTTCTCCCAGAGGTACCGCACTTAAAATTTTCAAACAAACACACACACACACACACACACACACACACACGCACATACACACCCACTCCCTATCCTGGTTCTCTATTTTATCTTTCTCCGCTGGGCTTATCAATAGCACATACATTATATATAGTTTTCTATTTTGTTTATTGGCCTAGTTCCTTTTTAGAATATAAGCTCTTTTGAGAAGAGCTCCTTTGTCTGCTGTTCTATCCCCAGCGATGGTAAGGGACAAGACATCTAGTAGGTATCCAATATAATATTTGTTGGATGAATGAAAAATAAGCAAGCAAATAAACAAGATAATTTCCAAGTAATGAGCTCCAAGAAGATGTTAAAATAGGGTCTGTGACGGCGTCTGAAAGAGGGAGTAGTTCTAGACTCAGTGAGGGACACGCCACTGGAACCGAAACATGGACACCGGCATGTAATCACCCGAGTCAGGTGTGGGTCAGGCACCTGCCCAGGTGCTGGGGACAGGTCCAAACAGGGACCCTCCCCTCAGGGACCTCTCCTTCCAGTGGGAGAGACAGAAAAAGGGGCAAGTGATGTGTGTTGAGGCAGGAGGCAATGAACTCGGACATGGAGGAAGGGAGGGTGGTTTTGAGGCCGAGCTTCCTGGGGAGAGTGAAGTCTAAGCTGAGGCCTAAACATGGAAGAGTCAGGCGAGAGGGGAGCTCAGAGAGCCAAATCCTTAGAATAGGAAGGCAGGCACGGCCTCATTCTTCACCGTCAGGGCTCTGGCTGTCTGTACCCTGAGGCCCTCATGAAGATGCACACTCCTAGGCCTTACCCTAGAATGAGAGGCTCTAACCATAGCCCCATCAACATTTGGGGCCTTAATTCTTTGCTGTGGAAGCCATTCTATGCAATAGAGAGAGTTTGGCCACATCCCTGGCCTCTGCCCAGTAGTAAGCCAGACCCTGCCCCCTCCTTGGGTCAACCAAGTATCTCCAGACATCGTTCAAGGTCTCTTGGGGGGAGGGCAAAATCGGCCTGCGATTTGAGGACCACTGCTCTTGACCTTCTAACTCAGAAACTTCAGGATCAGAGCTTAGGGAATCTGTGTTTTGAGCAACTAAGTGTCCTGCCCACTCTAGTTCGAGAACTTCTGCTAAAAAAAAAAGCCTTTGTTCTTTTGGAATGAGACATATGCAGTATTGCTAACTATAAAACAAACTCAACCTTAGATACTTTATAACTTAGGCGTTCCAGGTGCAGCCCTATTAGGCGGTCATTGTGATGGGGATTCACCTATGCCTAGTCCTTGCTTCCTGCCCCCCAACCACGTACCCACCACGAGGAAGGCCGGCCCAGTATAATCGGACCACCTCCCACTTCCAACCTGCCCGCCTACCAGCTTTGCCCTCACTCGTGGGGAATGACCTAGGGTGACCTGTTCCATAGATATTTTTCTGAATCGTTCTTTTGGGAGCTATAGGAAACATTCACTTTCCCCAACCTGCCAGTCACATGTTATCGTCACATTTGCAAAGTGCTGTTTCATCTTTTTTGCTATTGTTTTATCACTTCTAACATCCCCACGCGGGAGGCACAGGCTCCTTTATGCCTCTCACGTATGTGACACAAGTTGTTACCTCATCGACCCTCCATCACGCAACTGGCCTCCACCGGTGACCAACCCCATCCAACCCCAGCCTAGGCCCGAGGCGGTGCGGAGCCACAGAGGACCCTACTGCAGAGTCGACAATGTCAGCAAAAGGGCGTTAATTCTCATTAATTCTAATTTCCTCCCACACCTTTCCAGAGAGCTGTGCCAGGGACCACAGCTTCGTGAGTAAAACCCTCACTCCTGCTGGCAGGGAGACCACGGTTATAGGAACAGGATGCGCAAAGCCTGGCACGGCGGTGAGCTCGCCAGCGGAGTCCATCCTGGAGAAGCCCTGTGCCTACGGACTGGGGGTTTGAACTATATCCTATCATTTCTTGAAAGATTTTATTTAGTTATTCGAGAGAGAGCAAAAGCAAGAGAGATCTCAGAAGGAGAAGCGTTGAGCAAGAAGCCATGACCTGAGCCAGAGGCGGACACTTACCCCACTGAGCCACCCAGGTGTCCCTCCCTTTAATCATTTAATAAGCATCTAGTGTGTTAGTTAGATGTCACGCATTGTCCCAAGTACAGGAGATGCTGGGATGCCTAAGACAGGATCCCTGTCTTCAAAAAGCTTCTGTGAAAACAACATCCTAAAGATTTAGAACTGGGAGAGAAGGAATGTGGGGGCTGGACCCAGCATTCGAGAGGATCAGGAGGGAAATGGGCCAGAGTAGTTGATTTAAGGCTACAAAATCTCTCCACGCCTCTCTCTCCAGGATTCTTTTCTGAATTTTACTTGCATTCTCACATTAATTTTTTTTTTCCCTTACTGCTACTACTGAGAATATTTTGCTTAGTTATCAGCAAGGAAGATTTTGTCTACCCCAGTTGGATGCATAACACAATGGTGCCCAGATACTGTTCAGTGGCATAGACATGACATTGAAAAACATGAATCGCACAGTGAAAAGGTTATTCCCTTTCAGCTCTCTTTTAATCGGAGGATGTCTCAGTTTGGTGCTGGTGCGTCTTTCATGCCTAACAATCACTAACTTTGATTTCTCAACCAAGAAACCACAGATCTCAGGCTTAGGAGCCTGGGAAGGGCAGGAGTTATCTGGCTAGACTTTTAAAAAATGGTTTGTTTTTATTGAATTCACTCTATGGTTACCTCTCTCTTAGCAAAAGATACTGCTCTCCATTCATGGTAGCAATCTAGAGTTTGATATAATTTATGGGTTTTAAAAATAAATATAGCTGAGGAATGATAGAGGGTAAATAATGATTCGGGGAGGTGTGGAGATGGCCTCATGGGACAAAGGTGGTACAGGCATGACTAGAATTTGCAGAATACTTCACTAAACCACAGACTCTGGCACTTTTGGAAACTTCTTCCAAGGGCTGGCGGCTTAGACTAATACTATGTTTGGGTCTCTAGGGAAGTAGCATCCTCAGATCTAACCCTCAAACTCTGGGATGTGTAAAGGCATGAACTGATTGGAATGAGTCAATTGTATCTTCTAGAACACTGATTCCCACACTGGCTCAACGTCAGAATCACGTGGGGATTTTTTTTTTTTTTTCTCATGATAAAGAGACAGAGGCGCCACCCTAGAATTACTGAATTAGATCCCAGGGTGGGGCCCGAAAATCTGAAATTTTAAAAGTTCCCAGGTGATTCTGATAAGGTGCCAGGCACGGGAATCTTGCCCTTGCAAAAGCTGAATTTTGCCACAAGTGAATCAAGTTGGTAGCATTTGTTATGCACACAAGGAATTAGCCAGGGTATCTGTTCTTGGATTCGTTCAAAAGTGTGCTTATGGAACCTTCCAGTTGTACCCACAGAATCTGTGAATGCCCCATTAAAGCACATATCTATCACACTGATTAAATCTATCACACTGATTTCTGTTCTTGTTAGTCTGCCTGTCTTAGCACTGGACTCCAACCCAATGCAATTACAATCATTTGCCAAGTGCCTACCTTGAGTTTGGCACTGCCTGAATTAGTGGACGTTGGGCAGTCATTGGGAAGTTGATGGGGTTCTTGAACATAGGGGGAATATCTCCCTTGATGTAATACCTCCTGTACCAGCTTCAGGCATTGTGCACCTTCTTTTTTCCCCAGTTCTGTTTTTCTTCCTCACTCTAAACTTAAATGTCAGCTCCTTTGCCCCCATAAGCTGTCCTGTTCTTTCTCTTCTCTTCATTGCAGTTATGACCATCTGCATTTTTTTTCATTTATTTGCCTATTTATTATTGTCTTTCCTAATTAAAATGTAACTTCTACTCACCTCCATACCCCTGAATCCAGCACAGTATGGATGCTCAGTGAGAATTATGGAATGATTGAATATCTAGTTGAGCACACTTGCAAAGAAGGATGTGTGGGGGGGAAAACAGGCTCCCTGTCGGGTCTCATGAGACATGCGTATAGAGCGTTTCAGCCTGGGTGCCTCTTTTCCAAGTGATGCTCTCCTCTCTTCCCCAACTTCCCTCCCTTTCCTCTCTTTCCTTTCTCTTGTCTATTACCTCCTTCAAATCCTCCCTTAAATACTGCCTCCTTCAGGCAGCCCTCTTGGGTGGACTCCAAAATTCTCTAGTCCGTATCTTCTCAAAACAAAGAGCCATTATAGAGTATGATTCCAAATATATGAGTAGACAGACTTACACACTTACACACTTCCGAGACAGACAAGCAGAACTGATCTATGCTTGGATATCAGGGTAGGGGTTACCTTTGAAAGTGAGCACGAGGAGGCTCCTGGGTGGGCGGGTGGAGAGCGAGGGGCTTGCATTGTTTTTAACCAGGATGCCAGTTACTAAGTGTGTTCAGTCTGTGCAAATTAATTCAGCTGCATGCTTATGATTTATGCACTTCTATATATGTACATAATGCTTCAATTAAAAAAAAAACAGAGTTCTCAAACTTTGCTGTGTATCATAATCAACTGAGGTGATTTAAAAACTCAATGCCTGGGTCTTACCCTAGACTCATTACATCAGTCGGTGGGGGCAGGATCCAACCATCAGTATTTTTAAGGCCTCCAGATGATTCTAATATGCGGCCAAGTTTGAAAGCCAGTGTACCATATGATTTTGCCCTTGAGGATATAATTCATTGTCTTCCTCTTCTGTCATTTAACTCATTCGGGATATCCCTCTTCCCAGTAACTATTTTATAAAAACTTCAAGGTGGCCATCTCGGGTTATTTTCTCCCTCTCCACGACACATAGTACAGCATCATGTTGGGGTCGTGGTGGGAGAACCAGACAAGAGGAAGTACCATATGGATCATGGACAGCAATACAAAGAAAACACGGTGGCATGTGGGGATAGAGTGGAAGGGGCAGGCACAGACCTATTTTCCAGTGGGCGTGGTGGAAAGCCTTTCTGAGAAGGATGCATTGAGATGGAGATCTGGAGTCCATGAGGCAGCCTCCCGGGGGCCAGGCCTGAACTTGGAAGAGACTTCTGTGCTTCCAGACCGATATAGCAGTCTGGGTCCAGGTTTCAAGACCCGGTCGGGGAAAGGGGAGCAGAAATGATGCAGGAGAGGTGGGCATGGCCGGATCATGGGGGATATATCATGGGTCCTAATACCAAATATGAGTTTCATTCTTTGTCGGTGATACATGCTGGTTCATTCATTTACAATCCCCCAACAGCTAGTCCAGTAGAGGGGGTCTGTTCAACCAGCATGGAAGAGAGCCTCTCGTGTTCTACTTGGTGGGAATTTGCTCTCTGGAAAGAGTTAAGGTGAATGACAATAAAGTCTGGAGAAACTCAGGCATTGGCAGGCTTGCTTTTAAGAATAAATCCTCCAAAAGGTGTTGGGGTCTCTTTTCAAACACTCTTTGGATTTGGCTAGGTGTAGGATTTCGCAACAGCAATTAAGTGTTCTGTGTATTGGAGACTGGCCGATTGCTGAGCGGGCAGCTGGGGGTGCGAGAGCTGTTCCATTTAACATACATCGCATTTCTCCCTTAGAGGTGGCTACTTGCCGTTGGTGACAGTGTTTTGCTGCCGCTGGAGAATCCAGACCACGTCGCTGGCCCAGTAATCCATTGCTCGACTTGATTAACCACAGGAAGACATTAAGTGAATGTAAGGACCGGAACAGCCCGGGAAGCATGTGATGAGCAGCCTTTAAGTTCTGGGCTCTGGTATATTTTATGCCACCTCGACTGTGCGTCAAGCTCTCCTTCCTGAACTCATTAGAACTGTGTGCCCAAAGGTGCCCCTCACCTTTCAGAACCAAATAGAGAATGATATAATTCGCTCGGAGAACACCTTTCTGTCTTATCTGGAGCATGTCTTATCTATTATGATTAGGCATTAGGCATCCTATTGCCCTGAAATTTTCATGAGATTCTCCCCCTGCTTGCTAGGATTATGTCAAAGTGACTTGCCCTGGATGCTGTTTTCTCCCGTCAATAGAGCTTGTCTCCTCTCCTTAACCATTGCGGGGAGGCCAACACAGCTAAGGAACTCATGAGCTGAAAACGGTCAAATTTTTCAAGACTGTTGCAAATCCTCTTTTGAGAAGGCTTGCATGTCTTGCTTGTGGTCCCCCAAGAAGCAGACCCTGAGATAAAGATTTGAAAGTGAGCAGTTTGTTTGGGGAATGATGTTAGAAAACTCTAGTAGGAAAGCAAGAAAGTAAAAATGGTAAGGGAAGGCTACCCACACGCGGTGTGTTATTAAGGAGGTGATCACCGTGGGTGACAGAACTTAATCCTGCTAGGACATTCTGGGAGTGTAGCTTACACACTTCCGAGATACCTCTCCTCGAGTGCGAGAGAGCTGGGGTATTGATCTATCAGCGCCTGTCAGTCATCGGATGAGGGCTGTTCTTGGCTTTCACTGCAGGCAAAGAGCCTCTGGTGCTGGGCATTAACTTGGAGTATGAAGAAACGAGCAGGGCACCAGACCGGGTAGGTGTCCAGGAAGAAAGATAAGTGTAGATTTGAAATCAGACAGACCTGCACTGTTTGTTTGTTTGTTTGAGTCAGTGCATGCCTGGGAGGCAAGGGAGGAGGGGCAGCACAAGGGGGAGAGAGAGAATCTTCAAGCTGACTCCATGCCTAGAATGGAGACCAATGTGGACCTCGCTCCATCTCAGGACCCTGAGATCACGACCTGCACTGAAATCAAGAGTCGGACGTTTAAATGCTGAGTCACCGAGCCCCCCTCCCCCGAACTGCATCTTAAAAAGTATTTTCACTGCTTACCGAGACTATGATCTTGGACAAGTTATTCAGCCTCTCTGAGCTTTAGTTTTTCCATCTGTGAAATGGCGATAATTATGTATACCACTGATTCCATTAGGGGCACAGACAGGAATTTCGAGCTAATGTAAAATCCATGCACGATGCCCCGCATACAGCTAGCACTCCTACATTTTTAGCTTTTTCATTATTTTCTAAGTATTTGTTGATTGAGTATTGCTTACAGAGCGCTGTTAGATTTTACGTGAGGTCTAATCTAATCCGTTCAGAGGGACAAAAAGAATCCCAGCTCAATCCTCTACTTGTGCAAGGGCACCCGTTTATAGAAGCGGGTGAAGGAGCCTAGATCCTCATGCAGAAAGCGTGACTTTATGCTTAATGTCAAGCCCTGGGCAGCAGAGAGCTCCTGCCAGTACCCTCTTCCCTCCACAGTCCTGTCCTCTTTTCCCACTAACTTCATTAAGCACCCGCTCCAGGCCAGGCAGCAGAGAATAAAGCCCCTGTGTGGCTCTTGGGGAACCCAAGATTCTAGAGGAAAGAAAAGCAAGTTACAGTGATGATAAGAGTCACTAACGTTTAGGAAGCCCTTGGTGCTACACACTGTTCTAGGCACTTGACAATATGAGTTTATTAATCCCTTAAAACAATTCCCCGAGGTAAAGCGCTCTTGTTGTGCCCATTTTACATATGAGGAAACTGAGGCACAGGGCAGGTAGGAGACAGCACATGGGGAAGGTGGTTCAAGCCCTCCAGGTATGGCTGTAGCTCGAGTGCTCCCCCACCACGCGCCACTCAGTCTTAATGCTGTGGTCACATCACACATTGGCTAATTATCCCACGACTTTTCCCTGTTCCTATTCTGCGGCTTCAGAATCCCTGTGCTTGAGCCTGCCTATGGTCTCCTACCGAGAGTAAAAGCAGATTCCTGGGCTCCAACTCCAGAGATCCCGCTTTAGTAAGTCCGGGTGGGGTTGAGAATGTGTATTTCTAGCAAGCTCCTAGAGGGCACCGAGGCTGGGGATCCACCGATCCCACTTTTTGAGTTGCTTGGTTTCCAGCCCAGGTGTTTTTTTCTTCCCAGGGGACACGTGACAAAGTCTAGAATCAGTTCTGATTCACAGTTCAGGGGGTCGAGACTGGCATCTGGTAGGTGGAGGCCTGGGATGCTGCCAGACCCACCCCCCCCCCCACCAACCCCAGAGAGCCCAGGAAACGCCCTCGCAAACAAAAACTAACCCAGCCCCAAATGTCAAGGGGGCCAAGGTTGAGAACGCCGGGGTGGGGCACAGCCTCCCAAATGTTAACATAGCGAGGGGTCATCTGGGGATCTGGCTTGAAACACAGATTCTGATCAAGCAGGTCCAGAGTGGTCTCACGCACTCAGACAGGACCCAGGGACCATCCTTTGAGTAGCAGAACCAGACTACACCTTGCACAGGCACATGCCCTGAATCAAGGCTTGGGACACAATGAACTCCTAAGAAATAAACCCAACACCATCCCAGATTAGTTTGGAACAAAAGTCGCTCTGAGTTTAAATCATCCCTTTGAACCCCATCCCCCGCCTGCCCCCCCCTCCCCGCCCAGCCCCAGAGCAAGTTTCCCCTTAAAAACAGACCCGGAGGCAGACGAGCTCAGAGGAAGGAAACCTCCATTCCTCTCTCGGAGGCAGTTAGAGGCTGAGTCCAAACCAGGAAGGACAGAGCTTGGTCAGAAGTGCCTGGCTTCAGTCCCCAAGCATCCTCGAGCGGACTCTATTGTTGCCTGAAACCGTGGCTTCTCTCCAAGAGCCGCACACTGACGTCGGGGGCTGCCTCTGCCTGGCTTTTGCAGGTCTGCGACTGTGAGATGAGAAAGTGGCTGTTTGTAAAATGGTGGCTCTCTGGGGAAAGGGGTGCGGGAGAAAATGGACTCTCCGCGCCCAGCCCTCCCGAGATGGCACCCCGGCCCCGGTGATTAATGGCAGCATTAACAAGGTTTGGTGGAGAGGGGACCTGCAGATTTATGACTTCCTGTCTCGGCCAGCAGATGTCATTATGGCTGACAGAACAGAAGGCCTTTCAGGAGCTGGCTGGGGTGGAGCTGAGGGGAGGGGGAAAAAAATAAAATAAAATAAAAGGCAGAAGCCAAAACTCGTGTTTGCTCAGGGGCGCTGTTGTTGGTACTGTCATTGGAGGGACGCGGGGAAGGTTTACATCAAACCAAACGTCTTGTGGTAGCTCTGAGGTCCGGCTTGGAAGACTGAGGTAGAAACTCTCACAGGAAGCACCAATTCAGCTTCCCTCAGAAGAGGGCCTGTTTGTAGGTTGTACCCCCCGATGGAGCGAACACCGCGCTACATCAATGTGTGTTTTACCCTGGAATATCATTTTGGTGGGTGTTTCAATACCTTTCTTTTATAAATTCAGCTGCCTATTCTGGAGTTCTCTGGACACAGATCATTTTATCCATTTTAAGAGTTTTATCGGATGTCATTGGTATTTTAGATTTTTTTTTTTTTCTGTATCGAAAAATGGTAGAAACTTGGCATTATTATTGGCCCCCTAGCCCGTATTAATACTTACAACTGAGAACACATACTTACCGGTAATTACAGGCCACACTTCCACATTTCTTCCTACTAATCGTCCCCTGAAGCTTTGCCTTCTGTAGGCAAAGGAAGCTTTTTTTTTTTTTTTCTTTTTCCCCCTAGCTGATTCTCCTATTTAATGGACATGGGAATATATACTTTGGGTTCAGGGAATCAGTGCCCCAACTGGTGACAGATGTTGGGCTGTCTTTAGTCCTATCGACAGCAAATTGTCCCCCATCGTGGCTGCATGACTAATGTGGCTTGGAAGAAATGTGCACTCATGGAGGACTTCATGGAGGAGAAGTACAGGGTCCTCTTTGCCCCTGGCCTTCTAAAAAACTGAAAGCCCACTTCAAGCAAATATTTGATTGAGGGTCTTCTTCTATAATTAATTAATGGCTATCATCTTGTTTTGTATCTTACAGGGAACATCAGCTTTTCGGAATAGCACTGTCAATATGAGAAGAGCCACTGCCATAGCTCCTTCTGCAAAGGACATTGGTGTGTGGCAGCTGGTGATGGGCTTAACTAATCCTGGCTCTAAATTCTTTTTCTGGCTCTTCCACTCACTCTCTGGGTTATTCTGGGCAAGTCACCTCAGCTCTTTCCTTACCTGTAAAAGGTGGACGATACCAGCACCATCTTTTAGCAAATTTTTAAATGAGGATTGAATGGCGTGTTTGTGAAGTTATTAGCCACGTGTCTGGGCCAGGGTAGGAACTCAATAAATTAGCTACTGTTATAATGATTAATGTTAAAATATCTTCACTCTTTACTCTTTCACAGGTAGACACGCAGAGACATAGACTGATTCATTGGCCACCCAGAAAAGAAATCCAATAATTATAAAAAAACATTAATTGCAGCTGTCATCTATTGAATGCATGCTGAGTGCCAGACACTGTGCTAAAGGCTTTCCATGCAAAATCTGAATTTAATCCTTATGAAAACGTTTTGAGGCCAAGTAGGACCCCTGCTGTTTTATGTATCAGGAAGCTCTGATTGGATTATTTAAGACAGTGGTTCTCAAACTGTGGTAGGCATCGGAATCCCCCTAAGAGCTTGTTAAAACAGCTTTCTGGGTCCCCTCTGCAGAGCCCCTGATTCCGTAGGTCTGTGGTGGGGATCCCTTGATTTCCGCTTTACCAAGTTCCCAGGTGATGCTGCTGTTGCTGGGGACCATATCTGAGAACCCTGGGTTTCATTAGCTTGTTTAGGGTTTTACAATGAGTGACAGAATGAGTTTTCAAATTTAAAAATTTGAATTAAAAAATGCACATGAACTTAAAATTAACGAGTACCTGTGACTTCAAATTTTCTATTATCAGACTTTTTTTTTTTTTTTAAGAGAGAGAAAGAGTAAGGGGGAGTGGGGTAGAAGTGAGAAAGAGAGAGAGAATCTCTCATGCAGGACTCCATCTCACCACCCCAAGATCATGACCTGAGCCGAAATCAAGAGTCGGACGCTTAACTGACTGAGCCACCAGGAGCCCCTCCCATGATCAAACTTCTGAATGAACAGTTGGTGTTTGAATTCGTGGTGCACGACGGTTTGGATAGCTACTTGTTTGAAATGAAGATCCCCACCCATGATGTTCATGGCACAAAACGGTTCACAATACCCCAGAAGGGAAGGATTTCAGGAACACTTTTAGGAGGAGCACGACATGCTTATATCATCTCCACGTAATCACCAGGACCCTCAGCAGTCCTGCTGGGGTGCAGGGGAATGCGAGCCTGGGGCCCACTCCAGCTGGAGAATTCATTAGGAGTTCCAAGATGGAGCCACACCTAGATGCCCTCTGCGCCTAAGAGAAGTGTCTCCTCAGCCTCCGACCTGAGAGGAATCTCAAAAGACAGCCCACCTGGACATCTGAGGGTCCTCGATACATCTCCATTGAAGGTCTAAGACCTAAACTTTCCCACTGCACAGCTGAGCCTCTTCAGCCAGTCAGCCCAGGGAACCACCGATATAAGCTCCCATCTGGAGTAGAAGAGCATGTACTTTGGCTCCCGCTGTAGGGTTTGGGCACCCAGGAGAGAGACCTCCAGAAGCAGCTGCTGAAAGATGTGAATGGAGATGGAGGATGGAAGCATAGAACCAGGATAAAGCCCAAAGTCCCTTAGTGGGTAAAGGAATCCAGGCAAGCTTCATGGGTACCTTCCTCATTTAGATGCAAATGGCGTTCAAACACTCAGGCAAGATTCATAACAAGAAACATACACACGTGGGGACTCGAAGAAAATGGGTGAACTGAGGGAACAGTACTGCTGACAGAGGCAGAAGCTGGTTGTGGAGGGTTGGGAAGTCCTATGGCCATGATGCTGGGACAGAGAGAGCACACTGCGCTTCGATCAGGAGCCTGGAATTTTAGGTCTCTCTATAGAGAATGGACCCACTAAATTTTGAGGGCCCTTCCTCTTCTGACATAGGAAGATACTAATTTTTTTTTTTTATTTTTTAAAGATTTTATTTATTCATTTGACAGAGAGCGAGCACAAGTAAGGGGAGCAGCAGGCAGAGGGAGAAGCAGCTTCCCCATGGAGCAAGGTGCCCGGCGAGGGGCTCGATCTGGGATCGTTACCTGAACAGAAGGCCGATGTTTAACTGACTGAGCCACCCACGTGCCCCAGATACTATTTATTTGTAGATTCAGTCATTCATTCAGGAAATATTTGCTGAGCACTTAGAATAGAGCAATACCCTTAGAGATATGGGGGGAGGGGTGCACAGACCCAAATCCGTGCTCTCACGAACTTTATTCTCTAGAGAGAGGAGCAAGATAGAAAAGAAGAAGAAGAAAAAAAAAAAACATAACAAATTATCTAGTATCTTAGGAGGTGAAAAGAGGTATTGGAGAAAAATGCAGAAGAGAAGTGGATGTGTGTTGCCGGGTGGTTCGGTGGTGAAATGGCTTGTTTCTATCCCCACCAGTAATATCAGCATGGATAAGTACCCTTTATTTGCAAAAAAATTAAGTCAAACTGGCTGAATGACAAAAGGGAAAAATTCAATTGCACGCAAGTGAGAGGTCCAGGGGTTAACCTGTACTGCTCACTGCTGTTCTTCCTTCCAGCACCCATTCCATTTGTCATTTCTGACAGAACCCAAATTCCACGCCAGTATCTAACTCTTCCGCATGTAATTTGTGTACTTCTGGATAGCAGACCCCCAGCCCCCAAAGCCAGGGCATAAGCCAATCAGCACGTTCCATTCTCCCCTGATCACAGCGATTGGTTCTTGGGTGGGCAGACAGTCCCCTATACTGCATCTCTGAACTCCTGTGGGGCTCTTTCTTTCAAGGCACCAAGAGGGGAGAATTGTTACTGGCAGCCCTTTTGTAACCATGAGGAGGCCTGCCTTAGAGTGTAGTAGAGAGATTGGGGGGGGGGGCAAAAACCTAGGTTCTTCATGACAACATCCATCCACTGAATAACATGCTCTTGAATGAATTATTCCTGCTTCTGGACTTACAGTTAAAAGAGTCAAAAATCCCTTTACGGCTTAGAACCCTGTAAGCTGAGTTTTCTATTACTTTAAATAGAAAGAGTCCTGGGGTTAAAACATGTACTTCAGGAACACCTACATCCAAGTGCTCACCAATGACCTCACAGTTCTCCTTAGTTTTCCTTCTGTGTGAACTTCCCTCTCAGCCCGGTGCTTCCCACGTGGACCTCCAGCAACCTCAGGCCCATGTTCTTTTTTGTGGCAACCCCTGGAAAGCTGTGTACTCATTCTGGCTGAGTTACCTTGGGTCCTGCGTCCATCTCTGGACCAATCCCTGAGGTCAGGGGGATGGAATACGCTGACCCTCTCCCAGGGCCTGGGATACCACCTGCCTCACCAAAGTCTTGCTGTTTGAGAGAGTTGGTTCTTCAAAGAAAAATTAAGGAGTAGTTACCAGAAAGGGGAGGCATGGGCACTGAACAATCAGAAACTGTACAAATTCACTCTAATATTTAAGTTTCTGTTTTTTGGGCTCACTTTCCCTGTTTATAAAATGAAGAGGTTGAGATAAAGTGATAGTCCAACACATTTTTACTACAAAGGAACCCCCCCCCCACCCCTTCCCGCCCTGTTCTCCTCTGCTGCCCAGGGCGAGCACCAAATTAAATTAAACTTAAAAGATTTAGCCTGTAATCTGTCCACTTAGCCTGAATACATCCATCTACCATTTGACGCACTTTTACTGAATATCCGCCACCTTCCCATCATTCTGTCCTGGCATTGGGATTACACAAAGGAGACAGATTCCAAGACACGTGATTCACTCTGTTCAATGCCAGATAAAGGAGAAGGGTGTCTGCTCATGGTTTTCCTTCTGGGTGAGAAAGCCAGAACTACAGTAGAAGGCTTTGTGCTTCTGTCCCTTCCTCTTCTGCTTCGAATAGGGGTATGTGATGCCTGGAGAGGAAGCAAAAATTTGCAGCCAGTGGGGTGACCTGCATAGTTGCACTGGCAGGTCTGGGGGTGGGTGTGTGTGTGCAGGAGGGCAGTCATGGTGTGGGGCCTTGAGGGTTTGCAGCCTCCTGGGGCCCCTACATCAAACCCAGACTTTATGCATCCAGGGTTCTTGTTAGGTAAGATCATTCACACCTTCCTTGTTGAAGCCAGAATTAAGAGTGTTCTGTTACTTGCAGTTCCATGCATTCCTAATTGACAGATGCAACAGGTGCCTCAATTATGGTACAAAAATGTCCAGTGAAGTGATAAGGACCAGTGTCACCTGTGTCCTGGAGAAGAAGTATGGAGTTTCTATGGGGCAACTGATCAGGTTAAGGCTGCCCCGCCCCCAGGGACGATATGGAGATGAGTGGGCGTGGCCGGGTGCCAACAAAACTTTATTTACAAAAACAGGCAGCTGATTCCATTAGCCTGAGGGCCTTACTTCACTTGTTGACTCTGGAATTTGACATCCGGACTGAGTATGCAGTAAAAACGGGCCATCCAAAGTAGTTTGTAATATGCCTATTAAAATATGGAAAATTTCTCAAAATTCTCCTTTCCAGATTTCCCCGTCTTTCCCCAGGTCTTGAAGCTCACACATTCTGTGAGTCAGCGATTCCTCTCCAAAGTCTTCCTTTCCTCCCACAAATGGGAACTCAGGGGCGGGTCCCCTGGACAGCTGCCCTGGGGCCTAATCTATAAGGAGCTTAATGGGAGAAGTTGGGAAAATAAACATCTGCCTTTCTCTGACGAGAAAATAGACCATGGTGCAGTGAGGCAGGCAAATACACCAAAAAATGCAACATTTGTGAGCCCTGTAATATTTTTTGGTGAGGATTTTTGTAACTAACCTACCCTGCGTTTGTAGTCAGCTCAAAGATGGCAGTTGAGGTTAGCAGAAATTCCAGAACCACGTAATGTGTGGTGTGCTGTGATTTACAAGGGATGTGATTTATATTGTGAATATTAAACCTTTTAATATACCTCCCAAGAAGTCGCTTGGTTCACAGAAGTCACAAAAGAATGCCAAAGAGAAACTAAAACTGCAGAGAAGTTGGATATATTTCTTTTCAAAGAATAGTAACTCTGATTCAAACTAATGCAAGTAAATTGTAAGTAATTCTGATCCTGAAAAAAAAAATCCTTAAAGAAAATCAGATCATCTCCACCCTCACTAACCATATCTTGGATTTTTAAAGAGCATGGGATTGAAAAGTCATTGGATTATTGTTCCGTGTGGCTCTTATTATATTAAGGCCCTTAAGCTCAGGAACCAATATAAAATGCATCAGCTCTAGGGAACAGGGAGTGGTGAAGACTGAGGCCTATGGGAGAGTTTATGCTCTATCTAGAGGAGGCAACCTCTCTTCAAACCCTATATATGATTCCAGTCTATTGTTTTCCATCTTAGGAAGTATCTCTAGGTCTTTAGAAAATAATAATTAAAACTTTCATGTAGCAAGTTTCCTATTTTACAAATTCTATGCAAACCAAGTAAACCTGTGGCTCAGTCATGCTTTTTTTTTTTTTTTCAGTCATGCTTTTGATTTCAGTCTCTCTCTCTCTCTTTCTCTCTCTCTCTCTCTCTCTCTCTCTCACACACACACACACACACACACACACACACACACACATATTCCCTATTCCAGACAAAAGCCACACACTCCTTCAACCACCACTGTATTCAGAAGATGCCAGGCAATGGTGAAGTTGAGCTGTACATCTTAACTGATCAGACTTTTCCACCCTCCCTTTCCCAGACAAGGTGAATTGTTGTAGAACCTGGCATCTCTTCCCATATCTCACGCTATGGATCTATTAGTGTCGCTATTTATGGAGAGGAGAGAAGAGAGTGATAATTTATACATACATTTGTTTTGTAAAAATTACACTCCTCGCTTCTGATTGGCTGAGTCCCCCAGAATATCACTTCTCTGTGATAGATAATGTGGCTGGAAGGGGAAATGCTAAATTGTTTAAGAATTTCAAATTTTTGCGTTGCTGCTGTAGCGAACTGTGTCATCTACTGAGCCTGCAGTTTTTCCCCCTTCCCAAAATGTCACAAAAGGAAAAGTGATCACAACAATTTACACATGCCAAACACGTTCGCCCAATCTACAACACAGAAAGAATCCTGATAGAACCACCACCCTGTAAAGAAACATTGTATTTGATCTGATGTTAATACTGAAACGTTGCCTATTGAAACCTTTTGTTTAGGCAGGAAACAAAGCTGCTATGAAGGAGAGTGGTGATGATAATCCCGCTCAAGACATTTAAAAAGTTGGGAATTCTGAGGCACTTGGGGAAGAAAACAAGATGCATTTACTCATGCTGAAGAAATGTTACTGCATTTAGCGTAAAAAATGCGTCCAAGATGATAATGAGTAAAGTAAGATTGCCAATTTAGGTGCAATTCGACATTGAGCGCCTATGTGCTTCAGGAAGATGCTTTGGGGCATTAAATTGCTAAACAAAGGGGAGCCTGGGTGGTGCAGTCAGCTGAGTGTCGGACTCTCAGTTTCCACTCAGGTCCTGATCTTGGAGTCATGAGATCGAGCCCTGCTCTGGGCTCTACACTCAGCAGCGAGTTGGCTCAAGATTTTCTCTCACCCTCTCCCTCTCCCTCCATCCCTCCCCCTGCTCATGTACACAGGCTCTCTCTCTCTCTCTTTCTCTCTCCTAAATAAATAAATACATACATAAAATCTTTAAACTGTTAAAGCACCTGAATTGTTTGGCATAGCGGACCCTGGTTATCCTGGCTGTCTAACTTTGGTTTGTCTTTCTCTTTCGGATCAGATCTTTCGGATCACACCGCTTGGAGTTTGTCCCCCGTGATCAGCCATGCTGGTTTTGTAGACGGACCCTTGTCCCAGCTTACCAGGCAGACCCTGACCAGCTAAACCCAATAATCCGATTCCACCCCATGCCATCTACCCTACTGGCCACCATGATTTGGTCCATGATGACAAAAACCCAGTCTGAACCAATGAAACCTGTGGAGAAGTTTTCCAGGGCCTCTCGGAAAAAAAAGTATGGGTCTCTTCTCCTTGAGAGTCACTCCTTCTATCGTCTGCATGGTGTGAAGATATAAAGATATGAACAGCTTCTTTACTACTAAAGTGGACCTTGGAACTGCCAATGGGAACATAACTGAGGCTTGAAAAAGTAGAAGGCAGAAAGGAAATGTGGAGAGGAACAAAGCTGGTCCTTGAGGACACTGGATCAAACTGTACCTGAAGCTAGTCCTGTCCCTGGCCTTTTCAGTGATGCAAGTTTACACAGGACATCATTCTTCAAACCAGTTTGAGTTGAATTTGCTGTCATTTTCAGTGGAAAATGTTTTAACACAAATTTTGGTTTTGTCAAATTGATGATGACATGTTAATACCCTTTCAATGAGTTATACTGGGAGAATGGGGTCATATTGTGGGTTTCTGCTTCACTATTTTGTTTAGTGTGTTGTTCTCAAATGACTACCTCACCTTCTTAAATGATTTTCCTACTAGTCTCCTTGTCCACACTTCACAGGACACATCAAGTACCACCTTCCTTATGAATTAATTACTGAGCAGGAATTATGAACACTGGTCTTTTAGCTCTGTTGAGACTGTCCCAAGTAGTGGTTAAGAACATATGTGTTACACTACACAGACACTATTTTGAACTCTGGCTCTATAATTCACTAGCTATGTGACTTTGGACAATTTACTTAAACTCCTTAGGACACTTTGCCCAACCTATAAAAATACTGTTAATAATAGCATCTTGTCTGAGACAATTTTTGTGAAGATGAAATGAGATAATTCATGCACAACATTTATCTTGGTGCTTGACACAGAATAAATGCTCCATAAATGTTGCTGCTGTGGTTATTAGTGTTATTACACTTATCAAGAAGTCTACCATATTGAAAGAGCACAATAAATCTAATCTTCAGTTATTAGCCCAATAAATATTTGCTATATGACTTGTTTAAAAATTGATGAATGGATAGTTGAGTGAATACATGAGTAAATTAAAACATGAATGAATGAATGAATGAATGAGTGGGAGCTGGAAACTGAGAGGCGAGACCATAAGTAGCTGGGCTGGGCCAGGGGATAAACAGGAGGACAGAATAGAAAGCCACCCTGTGCTTTATGAGAATGTCCTTCCCATGATCTGTGTCCCCATCACGTGGAATGTTCTGCAATGCTGCTCCTTCATACTCTCATTACTACAGGTCATCTGTCAGGAGTGTTTTGATGGGCAGCTTTACAGATAGCCATAAAGCAGCGCTTATGGCCAAAGTCATCATACTTCGTTGAGCTCTGTGCTTAAAGAATGTCCATGTCATTTTCCCTTTCTCCTCTGGGTCCTAGTCACTCTGTGCACAGATGGAATCTAGCGTAGAAAGCTTAATTCCTTCTAATGGCTGCCCATGGACTCTGAGGTAAAATTCAAAAGACCTCAAGACCCAAAAGGCTAGTACGAAGAAGTAGGATAATGTGGACATTTAATGAGTACTTTGTTTAGTCCAGACCTAAGACTTGCCAGGCTAAGTTGGCTCACCACTTTGAATGGACGACCCCATCCAAACTTCACAAGTGTCTGTGGTGGCTACACTCATTAGCTCAGCTTTGCTGAGGAAGAGACAGAGACCCATCCAGGTTTTGTTACTTACTCAATTTCATAGAACTAGGGTATGGCACTGCCAAGATTTCACCCCAGCCAGTCCTTACCTAGAAACTCTGCTCAGAGGGCTTTAGGCTTTATTTTTCTCCACTGTGTGTTATCTCCTACATGGTTTGAAGCAAATACAATTGTCCCTCTGCTTCCTTTAGAGCCCTCAAAAATGAACTCTATAGAAGTGATTTCTTGAAATAAAGTTCTTCAAGTGTGGTGACACTGGAGGCACATTGAGATGATTTTGAGTTCATATTTATAGAGTTTTTTTTTAAAGAGGGTTTTTTTTTTTTTAATTTCTCTTCTTATTCCACTGACTGTCAGTAGTCAATAGACCAATACTTGGGCACTCGTTTCGACCTGGAATTCAAGGGAACCCGTAGCATCCTCAGTGCTAGGCATCTGAAGGACCCATCTGGTTCTCACAGCCAGTTCTGGCCAGGCTGGCTTTAGCTGGAATGCTGTTTTAGACACACTTTCCTCCCAAGTTGGCCAAGGAGCTACGTAATTTGCAGGGTCCCAGCCCCCAGTTCCATGGAGCAGATTTAGGGGAGGAATTTGGAGCTGAGAAACAATAGCTTAATAACTAGCACACTGGCGACTCACAGAAGTTCTCTTAACTCTGGGAATGGGCTGCGGTCCACAGGGACAGGTCCTTGGCAGTCACACTGGTATTATGTGGATTTGTCCTCTACTGGACTGAGCAAGAACACCTGACTCAAAGGGGCCAATCACATTCTATCTGCCAGGATCTGGCACTGAGAGACAGCAAGTTTCTGTCACAGAACCTGAATCATGTAACATCTGGGGCGGCCATATTCCACCAGCAGCTGTAGCACAGAAGAAACTTGTCTTTCATGATTACAGTCTGGAGTAAAGAAAGGAAAGTAGAAATGAAAGGAAAAGAGAGTGAGAAAGCAAGAAAATATACCTAGGTGACTTTCTAGTTCCTCAATCCAGTCTGAGAATCAGCTATATCCTAGTCTTTTGAGTTCTCTGAGATACCCCCTTCCCTTGTAAAAAATAAATGGGCATTTTGCATCAGTTAAATAAATTGGTTTCTGTTACTTACATCCTAAAAGCACAGATTAATAAGAAAACCAAATCTTTTTATGGCTCAGAGCAGTTTCAAATCCTTTTTGAGACAATGTAGCTTATAAAAAACATAAATAATGCTATGGTCAGAAAGATGGTTGGCCAACTTCCTTGAAAAACGGCAAGAAATAAACAGAGCTGTTTATTCAGTGTTTTTCGTGATGAGTGACAATAAACATTTCTAAATTATCTCTCAGCTTCTAATTTCTTTAAAAAAATTTATTACAACTTATAATTGTTAACTTTAGGAAAAATAATGGTAGTGGTCAAGCCAGTTGGAGGAGGAAGAAGGTTAGAAATCACCAGAGAAACTAACTGTAATTCAAGAAGAAAAATGTTGATTTTTATGGGAGTAAGACACACTTCCAGCAAATGCCTCACCTTCTACAGGATAATAAAGCTACTTCTCAAGGAGCCATACCCAGCAGCCCAAGAAGGGTAAGTATGGAAGGTGGGAAGGAGAGGGAGTTCTGTGGTTATTAGAGAGTGAGAAACCAAACTCGAATGAGCTTGACAAAAGAGGAAAAGTCATGGCTAGCACAAGCTTTGGGCATGGCTGGACCTAGATACTAGAATGATACCACTAGTGATCATTCTTTGCACCACTTGGTCTCTCTCCCTTTTGCCTGTGCTGGCTTCATTCTCAAGCAGATTTTTTTTTTTTTTCATTGAGGATTGCCAGATTTAGCAAAAAAAAAAAAAAAAAAAAAAAAAAAAAAAAAAAAAAAAAAAAAAAAAATAGGACACCATCAAATATAGATAAATTTGAACTTCAGATAAACAACAAATAATACTTCCTTAGTTTGAGTATATCCCATGCAATATCGGGGACACACTGATACTATAAAGTTATTAGTTTATTTGAAATTCTAATTGAATGGGGTATCCTGTATTTTATCTGGCAACCCACTCTCATGAGATGAGAAAGATGGCTGCCAGCACGTCTAGACTTATGATTTACTAATGTAGCAGCCTCAGGGAAAAGGGGGTTTCTTTTAAAAAATTGTAATACATATAAGTCCTAGGATTGTGTCCCATGGGAACAGTTTGGTCGCGTGGCACATCTATGAACCAATTTCTGTGGCTTAGGACTTGGAGTCCTCGGATAGGTCAGCCACCGCCTGTGGCGTGACAGTGAACGTGTGGCAAAATAATATTTATCCATGGGAAAAAAAATTATGAAGACTTATAGATAGCTTATACGTGAGACATAGAAATAAACTCAGTTCAGCTGCTGGCTTCACAGAGGCAAGAGGGGAGCCCAAAAGCCTCTTCGGAATTCTCCAGACAGCGTAATCATGGGTGAGTTTGGACCGGAATACCTACCTCCCACCTCCTCACCACCCGGAGCCCTCCCCATCCGTCCCTGTGGCCATCATCATTCTAATAGCCACTGGATAAATCAATTAGCGCTTATGAGGGTGCCCCCTCTCTCTTCTCTGTACACAAAATGAACAGGTAAAAAGGAAACGCTTGTCAAAACAAGTCTCTATTTGGTTCTCTTCATCTATGGGACAATTTCTGCAACGTGTCAATCACTTTGTTGCAAAATAGCCCCTCCAACACCCCATCCACATTTCCCGATGACACCAGCCTGTCAGTCTCTCACTAAATCAAAGCCAAATTTCATACCCAGCGAAGACCAGTTTGTCAATCATGTTTCCTGCCACACATCCACCGGAATCACCTGACAGCTCCAACTTTCTCCTCTCAAAGGGAGGGAGTCTTAGTTAAGCTTGTTTGTCTCTCCTAATTGAGTTCCTTTCAGGACTGGTAGCTTAGCAACTAATAAGTTATTTTCTGAGACAACTGGCCTAATTTTCATAGCTTCCTTGACCATTGCTACTTGTGAGAAAACTGTTTCCCCTCAAGTGGCTAAACAGCAGATGTAAGATTTATTTAATACCTAATTGTTCTATTGTTTCTAATTATAAGCACTCTCCTCCTGTTTAAAAGTAAACACAGGATATGTTGTCAAATAGACATAATTTTAAATGATCATAAACTGTCTGGAATTTTGTCCTGAAATCTCAAATTCTCCATTACTGGTAGCACTAAATATTAGAAAAAGGGTCAAGAAAATAAATGCCCAGCGCTTACTGGGTTGTAAATTATTCACAGGCACCTGCTATGAGCGAGTCTCTATGAAGCTATGCACAGAATATAACCAGTGTTTTTGTCTCGAAGAAGTTAGTTGGGAGAGAGAGATGGCAACAAGTGCTAAATCCATTTCATGAGAATAAGAAGTATAAATATGAGAGAACAGGGGGCAATGATAATTCTAAAAAGGTATTACAGTATAGTCATGATCGGTATAGGAGGCCTTGTCATTTCTTTGATGGTCCGGCTCCTAATTTCCCTTCCTCCCCTTGGTGGACTCCTCCATCGCATGTAGAGTGTGGCAGAGATCATGCCCTCACTTCCCATATGGAAGCTAAGGGGTTAGAACGTTGCTCTAACAACCCTCCAGCAGCTACAAGATTGAAGTTTGGCCAATCGGATGTGCTCGCCCTGCATTTTCCATCTAGGGCTGTGGGAGCGTTGGGAATGGCTCAAAGGAGCTCTCTGATGTCCGCGGGCAGTGATGTCAGCAGCAAAAGGCACTGGTGGTGCTATCGTGGGTGGATTGTTCCTGCTAAGAGAAAAATGTTCAGAATCTTTCCTCCTGGCTCTTCCGGAGTTGCCATGGTTCTGACGGGGTCCTGCAACCACTTGGCCGATTTGGGTCTCCCCAGTATACTTCAAATAAATTTATTTTTAAAATCTGAGACATTTCAGAATTGGTTTCTGTTGTGTGCAGCCTCTAAGCCTGAAGTTTTTAATTGGCTTAGGCATGCGATAAAAGGGTTCTCTGCCCAGTAAGGGCTGTAGCAATTTGGGAAGACTCCCTAGAGAAGAAGGACAGTACCTCCACTTCACATCAGGAGAGAGCGAGGGAGCAGCTGTTTCGCACTGAACCACTGGGAGAGAGAAGCAGGAAAAGTCAAGGATGCTAAAAACAAATTTTAAATTGATTTTTTAAAAAGGGGGGCTTTGTTTATCTTCTTCATCATTTTATCTTGACAGTGACTGGCAAATAATAGCATTTGTTAAAAGTGCTGAATGAAGAAATAAATGACAATAAGAAAAGAATGTCTAGATGAATTTGGCTACACTGGAAATGCCTAGGAGGTCGGTAAAAAGTGAGGCTCTACCATTATTAGCTTGGGGATTATTGTAAGGAACCTAAAAATTCACAGCAACTCTTTCTAATTTTTATATCAATTTTCAGCTATTATAATGTAGCACATACCCAATTATGCATAAAGTGTTAAATCAGAGCACTCCAGAATTCTGCAGAGACAAGGAATATATCCAGTATAGCAGTGGATGAGTCATCATTCTTGTGGTCTTGCCCAATGGAAGACAGTCTCAATCTGGAAATTTCTTTTTACTAAAAGATGACTATAAAGCTCCCTTTGACTACCTTAGGAGAGCCAATTCAGCAGAGAGAAAGCGTTCATGGAGAGAGAGAGAGAGAAATATGCTCGCTTTCCCCCAGAAACAGAGAGAGAAGCCATTCATGTGCAAGCAGGAGCTGGCAGTAGGCATTTTGCAGAGCATGTCTTGGGATGATTGTTTCTTCAGTTGCACAGGCTTTCTGGGCTTGCATTTAAGGTGTGTCCTTCAAGCAATCACAGTCAGGGAGTTCCCTGATATTAGTAATTGGTCTTCTGATAGTTTCATGCAGATTGCTCTGGCGTGGGAGCAGGAGGACTGGAGAATGGAGAATTTAAGCCAAAGAACGAGATAATTCCATTCCAGTTGGATAGTGGTTTGACCCATTTCTTAGTGGGGATGAATTGAAAGGGACTATCAGAACCTGAACTCTACGTTGTTCGTGGTGTGGCCAACTCTTATGACATCATTTACTCTGTATGAGGCTTTGTTCTAAAAGCTTCCCCTGCATCGCCTCAATTAAATCCTTGTAACAACTTGCAAAGGTAGGTGTTGAAAGGGAAGTATTGATCAGCGGAGAAATCTATTGTTTTAGAGAGGATATTAGGTCTTATTAGCAAAAGTGGAATGTCTGAAGTCACTAAGCCCTTGTGGAGAGAAAGACAAAACAAGGGGGAGAAACTCTACAAGATTTACATTCCAGTGATTGCAAAATGGTTTGAGCCAAGGAAAAAGTATGACAGAATGGAGCCAGAGTTCAAGTAAGGTTGCACTCCCTTGCTCCACTTTCAATATCATTGCCACAGGACTCCTTCCTTGGGTTAATGACATTGCAGTAAGAAACACACACGCGCGCGCACACACACACACACACGAAGAAAACAGCAGTAAGAGACAGAGCCACACCTGCTCGTGTTATTTCCTCATTGGGCAAAGGCCCACAGGTGTCTGGCAAGGTTTTGTGCAAGTGAAAATAGGATGACGTCACAAAGAAAATAATCGTAGTTACGAAAACTCGGAGTGGTGTGCTCAAGAAAGCTTCTTCATCACAGAGCTGTGGTTTTCCCTGCTGACTCTAATTCAGGCTAGTGCTGGTCACAAAACCAAGTTGTGGGACCTGTTCTTCCTGTTGGACCCAGGAGTGAGTGATGTTGAACACTTGCTCCCTTGGTGCTTGTGGATAGGATAGATTACGAGCATCGGATATAGTCAAATTGATTGTTTAGATTTCTTCCCCTAAAGAGCATGATTGGGATGTAGGCAGAACTTACAAGAAGGGGAGTCAAGAGGAGATATTATTAATCTCCGTTTACAGATGAGGAAAATAAGGCTCGAAAGGCTCAGTAATCCCCCAATACACAGATAGTAAGTGGAGCCAAGATTTGAAATCAGATCAGTCGGATTCCACGGCCCAAGGTCTTTTCTGCTGCAGTGTATGCAAATTCCCTCTGAATGGGAACGCGTCTCGTGTGCCACAGGTGCAAGAAGCAAAGTAATTTTATGTGATACATAATTCTGGATATAAAAATACACATTCTTCCCCATTCTCCCCTCCCCCCCGTTTAGGACAATGCAATGCTTGGGTATCAGCAGAGAACATGGTTGTCCACTTTGAGACCACATTTCCCGGCTTCCCTGGTAGCTTGGTTGTGGTGGGCGTGTGAGTGAATTCTGGCCAAGAGGCTATGAACAGAAGTGATGTGCTACTTTTCCCCCAACAACCACCCTCAAAAAAGAATTGGATGTGATTTTCCCTTGCCTCTTTCTCCTTTCCTAATGGTTGTAGATGGACAAGCCAGAGATCGATGCCATTAATAAGTATTGTGAGAGACAGAAATGTACTTCTATTATGAAAAACCACTATGATTTTGGGTCTTCTTGTTACAGCAGCTTAGGCAACATCCTAACTTATAGATGATATGATGTCTCCCCAAGCATTTTAACATTTCCTTGTGAGGAACTATAGGTTCCTATCAAAGGTCATTTAATACTTTCTATAGTTTGATGTAAATATATATGCATATATTAAATATAGTAATATTTAAGTGAAGGGTTTAGACATTTCTATATAATTTCTACTTTATTCTCTATTCCTCATGCTGTTTTTAAGGAGATTAGAATTCTAGACTACATATATTACTCCAAATCATTCAGAAATACTGACTTATCTTTGTCCTGGCTAGATCTAAGAGACCAGGGTTCAGCAAACTACACCTACAAACATGGGTCTAAAAAAAACAAGGGTCAGCAAACATATCTGGCCCACCACCCATCTTTGTAAATAAAGTTTTATTGAAACACAGCCATGCCCATTTGTTCACATACTGTCTGTGGCTGTTTTTTGCTCTGAGGGCAGAATGGAGTAGTTGCTCCAGAGGTGGTACGGTCCACAAAGACTAAACCATATACTCTCCCGCCCTCTCCAGAAAAAGTGTTCTGACCCTTGTAATAGATGACGATAACCAGGAAGGTGTTGTTTATAGTGGCCAGTCCAGGTAAACGGAGGCGTTTTCCGGGTAAGCCGAAAGCCTGGATGCTTTGCCATCTAGCTACGATGCACGTTTCCACAGTACTTAAAGATGGGTTGCTTCAACGTGAAAATGTATTAAGAGTTTTCGTCAGTGGGCCGTCTCTCTTCACTGTTTTCCCTTCGTAAAGTATCTTGTGGAAGAATTTGTTATTGTTGACCTCGTATGAACCAAGAAAGGGGCAGACGCGAGCCCAGATGTAATACCACATGGGCCCCGTTGTCCTGTCCTTCTCGGGCGTGACTGTGGGCACTGGGATTTCGGGGAGAAGAGCCCAGCGGGTTTCATGTCGCTGCCTCAATCTTTGCGTCTTGCATCTGTGGCTTGAAGGACCTGAGCCACGATGACATGGGATTCTGCAGAGTCTGCGAGTGTGAAGGGGGTTCGTGACTTCAAACTGCTTTCTTCAGTCGGCACAGATTGGAGTGTGTGAAGCGAGGCGGGAGCAGAAGGGACAGGGGCCCCAGGCTCGGGGCCTGCGGGACAGGGAGACACGGCGTGGGGAACTCCCCATCGCCTTGGCACCTGGGCTGTGAATCCAAGAGGAGCTGGAGCTGGAGAAGCGAGAGGCAGAAGAGTGTAAATATTATTCAAATAAAGGAAGCACAAGGTCAGAAGCCATGGAGCACTGGAAATGGTTTTCTTTTTGTCTTTCTGTGAGGCGGTGAAGGAGAGGGGAATCACCATCCCATTAGCTTACTGGCCACTGCGCGTGGCTGCCCATCTGTGAGGGACAGTGGAGCCAGTAACAGCAGATGTCACCGTCCCAGCGGCGACTCTGTTCCATGCTCCCTCGGCTCAGACACAGCCCAAGGGAGAAGTTGAGGTTTGATAAAAGACCCAGCTCTTAAAAGATGTTGCCTGAGTGACCATTGTCATTTTTGCTCACATTGGATGGGATAAATCGAGCCACGTGACCAAGCCTGACAGGAGGGTATCAGCTTCTCCCAGGGAAGGGCCACACACTGCTATTCCCTACTGCATCCCCTCTACCAACCTGGGGAGATCACTCTAGAGATTTCGCTACAGTGAAGGAAGCTGACACTCAGATCAAAGTTGCCCCATCCGACAAAAATACCAAGTTGGTGACCCTTCCCCATGATGGAATTCAGATTTACTCGATGTCTCTCCCCAGCATTTTTAAACTACAAGCCCGTTTTCCCAGGTACCTATGAAAGACTGAATTAAAGTGTTTACTTACATCAGCCAAGAACAAAGATCACCCGCCTTGCAGAGGCTAAGCCAGAACAGCGCTGGCTCTCCGCAGCCCATTCCCTATATCACATGTTGGATGGAGGCTTGACAATGCATGAATGCAGTCAATGGTTTTGAAGAGTTATTTTCTGGAGGCCTTGCACCAGGCTTTGTAAGCCTAATTGCATCGACTCTTTGACAAATAAACCAATGAGAAATATATTGTTACCCCAGTTTTAGAGATGTGGAACCTGCATCCCAGAGAGGTTAAATAACTTGCCAGGTAGATAGCACCCAGCCAGGAATTTGGCGGCAATGTGAGCCCTTCCCTTCGTGTCCCTAAAGTTTGCCAGCGGCTCCCAGTGTGAGGGAAGATGGGAAAATGCAGAGGAGACTCCGGACGTCCAGAATGTGATCCTTATTTATCGTGCGGGTTCCTCCTGCCATGAAAGCACTGATTAAAAATACTTGGTCACCCAAATGTAATTAGAAAGGCCCATTTCCTGGGAGAAGTGGGTGGTAACGCCAGGAAAGCACTTCGGAACCTAAGATGAATGAGTTTGGGTTTAAAAATAACTTTAGATGCTTTGTGCCATGTCTCATTTCCATTAGTAAACATAAAAAAATAGAACTGCATACCCAACTGCACGTACTACGGTACAGAGTATAATTACACGTAAACAGATGACCATATATAACCTACTTGAACTTGTATAAATATGCACCCAGATTCATCTGCCTGGAAATGGAGATCTGCTGGTAAATTTTAGGACCTTTTTTTTTTTTTTTTTTTTAAGGATTTTACTTATTTACCTGAGAGAGAGAACACAGCAGTGGGAGGGACCGAGGGAGAGGGCAGAGCAGGAAGCCTGACTCGGGGCTCAATCCCAGGACTGGGGATCATGACCTGAGACTCAGGCAGATACTTAACTGACTGAACTGCCCAGGGACCCCACAAGGCACCGCCTGATAAGGTGGTTGGAACCGTTCTGCAGGTAAGAGTGCAATCTGCCATTTCCTCGACTGGAAACTGGGCATCATTCCATCGAGAGTAGAGCCTGGTGGGAAGGTTGAATGGACCCATGACTGAGGACGGTGAAGGTGTTGTTTGTTAAGAACAAGGACAGTACAGGGGCGCCTGGGTGGCTCAGTGGGTTAAGCCTCTGCCTTCGGCTCAGGTCATGATCTCAGGATCCTGGGATCAAGCCCTGCATCGGGCTCTCTGCTCAGCAGAGAGCCTGCTTCCTCCTCTCTCCTCCTGCTTTCTCCTCTCTCTCTGCTTGCCTCTCTGCCTACTTGTGATCTCTCTCTCTCTGTCAATAAATAAAATATTAAAAAAAAAAAAAAAGAACAAGGACAGTACAGATTTGGATGGGGGTGGCCCGAGGGGGAGACACCATGTCTGGGTGAATCTCTCCTGGCCACCCAGCCCTCCAAATGAGAAGCCTAAGGCTTGTCTGGAAGTTCACCTTGCTGGGTTGTGCCATAACTCTTAGGGCCTTTATCTATGCCCTTCCCCACATCGCCCTGGCCTCTGTCCACTCCTTTCTCTTGGCTGATCCCCATTCCTCCTTCAGGAATCTGCCCATAGCTTGGTACAGTTTTCTCAGCTGCAGCACTGTTACCATGTTGAGCTGGATAAGTCTTTGGTGTTGAGGGCGGGGTGGGGGGGGTTGTCGGAGGGTGCCTGTGACTTGGAGGATGCCTGGCGGCCTTCTCAGCCTGCATCCCCCTGGACTCAGGTAGCCCCTCTCTTCCCAGCTCTGACAAGCAAAAATGTCTCCAGACCTTGTCAACTGTCCCCTAAGAAGCAAAACTACCCCTGTTTGAAAACAACTGGCGAGGAGCATCAGCCTTTGTTGGAAGTCTCGTTTGACTGGCTCTGGAAACCCCGTTAGCCTGGAACCCCCATTCCCAAAGGGAGCCTGCAGCAGCATTCCGAGCTCCGTCTCGGGTGTGGGCGTGCTACCTGGGTCCAGCAGACTCTCAGCGAGCGGTTGGGTGACTGAGGATGAAGCACTTGGAAATTTCCTCTGGCTTAGAAAGCGAGGATAACTTTGCTTCGCTGAGTGAGCTAGAAAATTCCTTTATGCCCTTACTTTATGTGAAATGTGATTCTCACGGCGCACATCCCTGCAGTCTGATATGTGAAATCACCCATTAGAGAGTGCAGTCAATACTGCTGTTACGACTCTTGGGCTTTCCAGAAAGAAGCCATGAGTCTTGATTTTTTCTTCCCTTAAGGTCTGGCTTAGCACCAAGGCACTGGAGCGAGCGTGGCCGTAGTCCCGAGATTCATTTCCCCCCTGTTCCATTGCATATGGCCTTAGAAAAATTATTTTTTGAAAAATGACCTAAAGCTTTCCTAAAATCCTCAGGAATGACACCTGAGGGGAGCATCTGAAAGACTTCACATTCATTAACTAAACCTTCTTGTTAGGTTATGTTCCCTGAAATGCATTTGACAGTTAATGAAGTAGAAAAGATGGCAGTCAGAGAAAAAATAAAATTCTGTCGGATTCTGGCGATAGAACAGGGAGGTGAAAAAGCGGGAACCTGGGGAGGGATTGATAGATCAGCACCCCACACTGTGAGTGTTTTATTGCCAGGGACATTGACTCGGATCAGAGCCGGCTGCAAAGTGAAATTCATGCCCGGCACACTGTTCAGATCCTAAGACCGTACACAAGTCAGCCAACCTAGATAAGATGCTTGTCAGGGCCAAAGCAGCAGGAATACGGGGCTGACTGGCAGGCATGTGAAACAGGGATCAGAGAAGAGAAAGAAAAAGGACAGACGTGTTCAAAAATATTTGTACTGCTTTAGACACCTTTCCCCGTTTCGGTAGGATGGCAATTTAGCCCAAACCTTGCTTGAATACTCAGAAGGTATAACCAGCTTGCAGGCAGTCGAGTGAGCAGGCACTGACTTTCTCTGAAAACATTCAGTTTTAAATGACCTCATGGGATGTTATTCATTTCCCGTTCCCTTCTCCTCTGCCTGTGCCCTCTGCGGAGGTTCAGAAAAGGGGATGTGGGGGAGGGGGGCGGGAAGAACAGCGACACACTGGGGTACCCCTCTGCGGTTGCCAAAAGTATTATTTGGTTAATTCAGCTCAGTCCAGCCTTCCTGAAGTTGGGCAAACCTGTTTTCTTCCCTATGATGTATCACTTAGAAACACCAACTGCAAGGATTTCTTATGTTCTCACAAAAAAGGGAAGGAAACAGCTGGTAAATGTTTCACAGATGGCAAAGCTCTTGGCATCTCTCTCAAGAGAGGGCCACCCATGCAGATGGCTCATTATTTTAACATTTGGATTTTCATCTTATTAAAACATCTTTTTTTTTTCTGGTTTTATTTAGCATCATAAATTCTCTTACACTTTAGCAAGCGCCTAAGCGATTTGAGGACGTGTGCTCTAAGGAACATCCTTTGGCTAAAATATAGATGGGTAACAACATTATTCCCAGCTTTGATCTCAACGTGATGGGTTTCAATCTGATTAAAAATTCCAATGAAAGGGAAAGCTCAGAGTAGTGGATTTATCAAGCGAAAGTCCATGAAGTCCATATAGTAGCTGAATTATTCAGCAGAACGATAAACCGAGGGAAATTGGGGGGAAATAGTTTTATTCGATGCATAAAATCCCTATTACTATGCAATATGCATATATAAAAATAGACAAATGCACAGTGGGTGTAGATTCATAAACACACCCTTTCTACATACGGAGGGAGGCTTCTGTACAATGAAGTACAACAGCCAAGATTGAAACCGAGCCATGCCGATCCTTGGCAGATAGGAAAGGGTCAAGATTTCAAAGAATAGTTCTCTGCCCACTCAGGCTTTGGCAAGACTGAACACGCATCTTCTTTGTAAGTGGCTGTCTCTAGGTGCGGAAGCAGGAAGGCTGCTAGATGGCGAGATGGAGAGAAACCACCAACTCTCCCTGTCCTAACTTCGCCGGCAAAGCAGTCCTTGGGACTCTCTTTTTTCCGGATTGGGCTCTCAAGGACCGGAACACGTTGTGGTCACCTCAGCATCTCTAACTATTGCTCTGGGGTGCGGGAACCACTGGAAATGAAAATGTAAGGGACAAAGCAGGGTAATAAGAGCAAACCAATCTATTTAATGCGAGGAGATGCTGGCCTAAATACAGGATCCGGCGCTGTGCTCTCGCAAATGGGCCTTATGGAGCCAGGTCTGTGCATGCCGCGCTGTAAATGTTTATTAGCAATGGTACACGATGCACGTTATGGATCGTGGAGCTCAAAGCTGCCTCACTTTGGGGGTCGAATGTAAATCCCTGAAATGCTGAGAAAATGTTAATAGTTGCCAGCGCCAAGAATGTAGCGAGCGGTTGAGGCTATACGTAGGTATCGTAAACAGAGGCTCTGTTCATCGACTTGAAATCACCTCTGGCACAGGTAGGCTGAAGCACTGGCTTGCAGAATGCATTCTGCGAGCGGGAGGCTTTTCCATCGGCCCCAAAGCAGGATGGGAGGTGCAGGGAGCTTCGTTCCGCAAAGATCTGCAAAGAGCCCTGCTGATGGAAGTATGTCCTGAGAGCTCGAGGTGGTGGAGACTTTGAGGGAAAACCTTTTCACCTCATTTCCCCTTAAGCGGATTGCTTCTGGGGGTGCCATGCGGCTTCATGGTTTGGGGCATCCACTGTACACCCGGTGATCCCAAGGGCGCACATGCGTCCTCGGGAAGAACCGAGCCTCCAGTGGGCAGATGGCACCCTCCGCTTCAGGCTTACCCCCTTTGCTCGTCTGAAGGCGGCGGCCCTTCAAAAGCGGTGCCCAGACCAGCAGCAGGGGCCCCACCTGGCCTGCAGCCACACCTCCCAAGTGCGGAGCTCTGCAGGTGCGGCCGGCAGCCGGCGACTGCACAAACCCTCCAGGTGAGGCTGACGGACGCCCGCACTGCTCTAAGGCATAATAGTTTGTCACTCCACCAGTGTCCAGGAATCTTTTTGGTGACAGGCATCAAGCATGATTCCTGTAAAATCCTGGCAGCAGATTACATTTGTCTATTTAACTGCATGCAAAACGCTTGTCAAGAAGATTCCGGGGGCTCTTTTTGCAGAAGCATTCCTCCTGCCTGCACATACCCTATCCAGCTCTTTGGAGACGCACTGCGCCTTCCATCCAAGCTCCAAGGTTACAAGCCGTTTTACAAGCATCCCCCACTCCCTCACTCTTCATCTAATATTGGCAAATAAGACAGGGAACAGGGCGCCTGGTTTTCTGAGTCTAGCGAGAAAGATTGACAGATTTCATGACATTTGTCACAAGGTCTAAAACTCCACGTGGGAGAAAATAATCCCACTTAGTAAAAACATCTCACTGTACCTTTGAGTCAGAATGGAGAGGCATAAGAAGTATTGTTCCTGGAAAATTACAAGGCATTTGGTGTGTGTTTTCAGGAGTGTGATGACTATTCACCAGTCTCTGGTTTAGGTGGCTGAAAGCCCCCACAAAACTGCATAGGGACTAGAATACATGTACATCCCGTGAAGTGGCATAAGAATCAAAGGGGAAATGAATTTCCTGTGGTGCAGATGAGCTACTTAAAGTCGCTCCCATCTGAGTACACCTCCTTCTCCTCATGCGCATTGAAAACCATTTGAATAATGCACGCTATTCAGTTGCATTGTGTGCTCTGAAAGCCATTTAATGAAGGTAGACAGGCTTCCAAAAAGGTGCATTCTTTGACTAATGTAGATACTCCTGGAAAAATCTTTCCCCAACATGGAAGGCGAGATGTACTGAGCGAGTGGAAGAGGGAATGCTATTATAACGTCTTGCTTCACTCAATCAAATCGAATGGAAGCAATTTGGGTTAAGCCTGATCTATCCTAGGTGAACTCTATTCTGGGCAATTTATATACTGAAAAGCTGCAAGTCAATCACATTTGAGCAAATCAAACCATCTTTCCATTGATTTCCACTATAGTATCAAAGTTGCTTTATCGCTTTGTGATTGATCATCAATTAGCAGTGGCTTCCATCTCCAACCTTTCTGTTAAATAGTTAATGATCCGTAAACTGACACTTACGTAAAGGAGGGGCACTCCTATCTAAATCAAAATTTCTTGAAAAGTTACATTTATTTGTGCAAGAATATCTGTACCTATTTCTACCTCCCTCCCTATCATTTAAATAAAATGAGATAATAACATGTGTCTGGTAAGATTAGCTCTTCATTTACAGTTTATTTGAGTAACTGAGCCAAACTACAGAAAAAATATTTGGGGCAAGGGATATTTCAAATTTCCTTCATCTTGGTAGTTTAGATCAAGGGGTGGTATCCAGAGTCAGGTTAACAGCGTGAGCCCAGGAGTCACACCCGCCCTTAGTCCCGCTCTGCCACTTCCCAGTTGTGTGGCTGGTCCTCTCTGACCCTCAGTCTCCTTCTTTATGACATGAGTCCAGTGATCTGCTGTGTCCCACAGGATGGCTATGAAGAGTAATTTGCTGCATGTATTGTTAGCACAATGCTGGGCACACATGGTACTGTTGTTTTTATGAAAAGACAAAGTCACAGGTATCATGCCGGGGACAAACAGGGAGCAGCTCAACAAATGCCCATCTGGAAAACCATGGAGACAATCTGATACCAGTGTGGTGTTTAAAAAATCAACAATGCTGTTGGTTATATTCTAATGAGAGTATTCAACAGAGTGAGAACAGCATGAACCTTACTAGAGAAATGAGCGGTTACTGTAAAGTATAGAGTGACTCCCATTCTCCAGACCAATTCTTTAGTTTCTGAGATCATTACTGAATAACCAGAATGATGACAGTCATCAGAATAGCCACTAGCACTTACACAGCCTCTACTATGTGCTGGACACAGCTGTACATACGTTCTACCCATTAATTCTCTTAAATGTCACAACAACTCAAGAAGTGATATACCGAAAAGGAAGCTAAGATACAGACAGAAGTCTTTTCCAAGATCCCACCGCTCAGAGGGGTAGAGCCAGGATTTGAAGTTAAGTATAAGAGATATAGCCTCTTGAAAAGGTAAGAGGGGAAGGCGCTCCAGGAATCAACCTTCCAATTTTACAGATGGAGAAACTGAGGCCAGTATTTAGAAGAGGGCTTATTATTTATAGTAGATGCTTATCTCAGTGTAGTTGAGCTGCCATAACAGAACACCATAGCTTGGGGGGCTTAAACAACAGAAATTCACTTTTTTCACAGTTTCTGAGGCTGAAAGTCCAAGATCAAGGGTCAGCATGGTGAGCTTTCTGGCTTGTAGAGGCTACATTCTTGCTGTGGGGTGCAGGGTCGGGCGGTGGAATGGGAAGAGAAGGGCAGAAAGAGAGATCTCCATCTCCTTAGAAGTCCACAGTCCTATTGGACTGAAGCCCCATCCTTATGATCTCGTTTGACCTTAATGACCTACCTCCTATAGTCTTCTTTCCAGATATGGCCACAGAGGAGGTCAGGGCTTCAGTGAATTTTGGGGGAGCACATTTCAGCTCGTAACAATCCTCCATAAGTAATAACTGAGTGATGAATGGTATCCACAGATGGGCACGTTACTTACAAGGCTCATTACCAGCATAGCCAAGAAGAGAAAATGGGTCATTCTGATGTGTGCTCTCTGGAGACTAGCGACCACGCAGCTGAGACTCCCCAGTAAAATGTTTCCAATGATCGTTTTTAGAGTCCTTATAAATTTATTTGTACTTAATCCCTATCTGATGGTCCGTATCTTTGTTGCTCTCCCTACACCAGAGTTGCTCCTCTCCAAAGGGTGAGTGTCTCAAAAGGTCCCTTTGGTGGGAAATCTCACTTCTTTTCTCCTTGAGTTTTGTTTTTCTCCTTCCATTTTGGCTTCTGTTTTGCTCCGTGTTCATCTTTCTGCATATGTTCTCGCTTTCCTGAGCTAATCCGTGTGGCTACGAGAGGCTTCAGAGCTCAAGAAATACCTCTTGATTAATAGATCCTTATAGAAGGCAGTTAGGGCAAAGGAATAAAAAAGATGATAAACGCTTCATCAGATGAAAACTAGGCTTCCAGTAACAGAACTGCTGTCTTAATAGATACGAACAACAACAAAAGGAACACGTTACCTCCTATAACTGAGATTCCAGGGGACTCTGGATGACTGCAGTCTGGAGCCCAGACTCTTTCTCTCTGCCTCTGTGTCCTCTGTGCCTCCCCCGCTCATAGGCAGGCTCTCCCTCAGAGTGATGGAACGTGTGTCAGTGGGGTCTCGAGCTTCATGTTTGCTCATTCCTTTCCAGCAGGGGTGAAAGGTCGACTTCAAGATAAATTATCAAGAAAAACAAAAATCCCAGATTTGAATTTTCTTCGTCTTAATTAGCCTCATTTGAGTCCTAGGCTCCTCTTCAAAGCCGACCATACAGAGAAGAAGATAGAATGATAAGTCAGGGGTCAAAACATGTGTTCTGTATAGGGCCGGATAATAAATATTTCAGGCTTTGTGGGACACGCGGTCTCTGTCAAAATGACTCAACATGGCTGTTGTAGCCCGAAAGCAGCCTAAGCAACACGGACACGACTGGGTGGGGCCAGATTTGGCTTAAACAGATCAGGTCCTAACACTGGAATGGAGGCACTGTCTAATGCCAATGGTGAATCTAATGTAACCCTAATACATCCTGGGTTCCAGAAGGTCCAGTGGATTCATAGACACTTATTCAAAGAAGTGCAATCTTGCCACCCATCAGGGATTTTAAGAATTCATTTTTTTCTTAGGTCTCTCAAACTAAAGGACCTAAGTCAGGACAGCACTCCTCAAAACCTATTTCTCTACTCTCAATTGTCTTGTGCTCAGAAGGGCCATGCCACACGCCCAGACTCTCCTCACCACTGGCTGTACATGCTTCTCCATCTCCAGAATGTCTGTTCTTGTTGGGTCTTTAGTGTATAACCAATATAATGTATGTATTTAATGTATAACCTCTCTCTGTCTCTATCTCTCTCTTTCCATGCAGCTTCCTCTGTCTTCCCTCTTATGTTCTAAATCACAAAGTCTTCGGAATCTGATTGGCAAAGATCCCTCAGATGGGGCAACGGAGGAGGAGACCCAAGTCTGATACGTGATATAGCTCCTCCTTGTCAGACTTGCAAAGCGGGAGTTCACGCGAGGGTACTCACAGATGTCAGGATAGTGGTGATCTCTTGGGAAGGGCGGGGTGAGCAAGGAATGGAAAGCAGCATTTTATTTGAATTTGAAAAATTTCATCTCTCTCAAAAATTAGAATGACATCTGAAGGAAATTTGACAACGTGGTAACACTCACTATATTTGGGAAGTGGGTACACATTGGTACCTTCTTTTCTGTACATTTTAAACATTTCATCTTTAAAGATTCAAATAATTAGGGAGCCTAGGTGACTCAGGTGTTAAGCGTCTGCCTTGGGCTCAGGTCATGATCTCAGGATCCTGGGACTGAGCCCCGCGTCGGGCTCTCTGCTCAGCAGGGAGTCTGCTTCTCCCTCTCACTATCCCTCTGTGCTCTCCCCTTCTCTCTCTCTCTCTCAAATAAATAAATAAAAGCTTTAATAAAAAATAAAGATTCAAATAATTAAATAAAAAAAGCTGACAGAAATAGTGCTTGTGAGGGTGCTTTGTTCACTTACCATCCCCTAGACGGGTGGCTCTCGAACTTTCGCTGTATGGCTAATTACCTGGAGGCCTTGTAATAGCACAGATTGTTGAAGGCCAACCTCGAATTGCTCATTCAAGGGCGCTTTGTATTTCGAATACTCTGCCTTCCAAAGATGTTCCCAAGTCACCCACATGCTGCTAGTGCAGGGACTGCCATTTGGAGATCATGGAAATAGACCATAAACTCCTCGAGGGCAAGAATCCTGTGGGTCTTGCCCTACTCAGAGGATCTAGCTTGATCCCTGACCCTTGGAAAATATTGAGTCAATATTGATGCATGTGACCTACACCCCTGGGCTCTGTGGGAAAAGTGACTGCTGTGCCCAGTTTAAGCTTCTCTTTCTACCTTTTAGTTAGCAGAAAGGATACTCTTGCTTATCCTCAGAACAGCGTGGGTTTGCTGGAGAAGGGCTGAGGTTTCTCGGTGGGAAGATTAGGGGGAGATCAAGAAAGGGAGGTGGCTGCCTTCTCAGGAGGGTGAGAGAGAGCACAGCGAGGTAGGGATGAGAAGGCAGTGCTGCGGGACCCACTCAGACTTTCTTGCCATCCAGAGAGCGGCCGTGCCATCTCAGCTGAGCTCCCGTGGTGGCCCTGCTGGGAAGCCTGATTCTCGTCCTGGGCACCTGCTCCACCTCCAGGCTGCCACTGCCACGGGCAGCCCCCAGTCCCGACTCAGCGATCAGAGGATCGCCACGCCTTGTTTCCTAGCCTTCTGCCCTGTTTACCCCCATGCCGTCTTCACATCTCCACTCAAGCAGCAGTCCCCCCAGAGCGCCTTCCTTGGCTCCCTGACCAAAAAGCCATCAGCCACCCCTTCACGTGGCAAGGAGTCTTTCCTCATGGCCCCCCGCAGTCTGCAATGCTGCTTTCCTGCTCTGTGTGTGAGTCCCGCCATCTCCCCAGGTTGACTCCGAGCTTAATGCGAGCTAGGACCGCATTCATTTTGCTCACTGTGGCATCCCCCAACTCATAGCTCGGTATCTGGCCCCTATCCAGTGCTCAAGAAGTGCTCGTTGAAGGAATACATGAGAAGCAAATATGGGCTTCTTTCCCCAACCCACAAGCATTATCATGACTCAAGCGAAGTAACCAAGGAGAGACACTGTCTTTATTTCCACATCTTCCAATCCCCCGGTCCAGTTTCCGTGCCAGAGTGTGCTTTTGTTATTGGAAGTGCCTGTCCTGGTGAGGTTTCCCTAATGCCTTTACGTCTCCTGCCCCAGCTTTAGCGGCTAAGAGCGCAATACTGGATGAGAGTCCATTTCCCACGGGGAAAAGGAGAAGCAAACACTAATAACAAAACAAGTCATTCTGGAAGAAGCAACTGGGTAAGATCCTAGTGGAAATCTCAAAGACAAAGGGAGGAAGCACGCTCCAGTATCGGTAAGACCCAGAGGGAAGGTCTCATGAGCGAAGCTTCTTCTTCTTTTTTTTTTTTTCTTTTTTACTATTAAAATATTGGTGTGCTCAGTTTTCTTTTTGAAGGTGAACCTTAACACCAGCTTGAGGAAGTATTTCCTCAGCAACACTTAAGCCCCAAAAGCTGTTGTGTGGAGCCAGGGTTGAGGGATTTGGAATGTCTGATCAGCCTGTCACCTTTAAGCCCGATTGGTTGGGGTTTTTTTTTTTTTTTTTTTTCTTTAAATCATTGCCCAGTTGATGAATCATTGTTTCTACTTGCTTTAGGAAGAGTCATTCTCTACTTCTCCTTTTCTAGACTGAACTTGTGCAGGCTTTTTATATATCCTTCTAGTGTTTAATCTACTTAGTGAAAAGAATACACAGTCCTTTCAAACAACTGTAAACATGTGAAGTAGAAAACAAAAGTGTTTCAGTTACTCACATTTCAGGGAGAGCGTTTCTCCTATATTCTTTTATAATGGTAACGTAGATACAAATCTATTATTATTATCATTATTCTTCTTATTATGGACATCGTTCTGAAATTAACTATTTTTCATCTTTCCCTGTTTATTCACCATTTCTTGTCTTATCCTTATTTTAGGACAAGCCAGGTATCTCTCTCCAGACAGCATTAGATGCTAGAAATGGCCACTGCCATTGTTTTAAAAATATTTCCCTTTAATAGGAAGTGACTATAAACATTTCTGAATATGTAACTTTGTTCACCCACCAAGCCTGTCCATTTCTTCTCCACCCCTCTGTAAAGAAATGCTCCTGTTGAACACTCTCTGATGTCACAGCCATGGGAAATCTTTTACTTAATAGTTACCGTATGCTCTTTACATATGGGAACCCAAGAATCATTCATTTGTTCATCTGCTTTTTCATGAGACATTTAGCTTGCTTCTAAGAAGCGTCGTGTGTCATTCTAAACACTGGTGAAATATACAAAAGATATACAAAAGTCTTTGCTCCTATGGGTGAATTTGAGAAACAGAAGATAACAACAACAACAAAAAGAAATAGAGAATTGTGATGATGTCAGGATGAAACAATCCATGGAAGTTAAAGGAAAAGGGTTTTCTAAAAGAAAGGAACAGCAGCGTGAAGTTTTTTAAGGGGAAACAAACATGGCACATGGAAGGAATAGGGCTGGAACATAATGAGCCTTGGAGAGGAAGGAGCAAGGGCTATATATCACATAGGGTCTTAACAGGTTATGGGAAGGGGTTATTATTCCCATGTTATGGGAAGCCACTGAAAGGTTTTACACAGAAGAGTGACAATATTTAATGTAGGTTTTAGAAACAATCTCTTTCTTGCTGGGTTGGAGTGAGCCCTGGGTGGGATAGGAGGTCAGGGAGCAGGCTGGGGCTGGTGTGCAAGTAAGTCAGCCCCATAAGCCCACAGGCCCAGGCAGTGCAGCTCTGAGAATTAGAAATGAATGCCCACGGGGCTCAAAGGGGGTAGTAGTCACAATCCCCAACAGGGGGATATCAGCCAGGTAAAAGATCCAGAAGACAAAGACAAAAGCGACATCAAAGAGCCAAGAGCCAACTTCTCAGAGGATGGGACCCTCCAGGCGTCTGAGTCATGAGGGTCAAAGTACCAAAGAGAGCACTGGGTAGGATATTGACTTAACAGTGGTCTCTGACCTTCACAGGTCTTTCATCTCTAGGCAGCAAAGACCCTGGAGGTCAGCCCCACCCCTTTAACATATCTCTCTGGGTTTAAAGAAACAAACCAGGGCTTCCCAGTGACCTCTGGCCTCTCTGAGGCAGGAAATAATATTCATAAATCTGAGATATCTATGCTTTCTGGTCAGACTGAAGGTCAGTGCTGGGGTTACATCTTCAAAAGTCCTGCTGGGTCGACCCCATGCTGTTTACAACATGGCATCCGGCATCTGTCCATCGGCTCAAACGTGGCGCTCACGCTATGAGCCCAGCACCTGGAAACTTGAATGAACGCACTCATGGAGAGCAGAAGTGTGAGAATCAGGGAGCCTCCCGCTTCTGGACACGCAGCTCCCAGAAATAGTAACACAAAAGCATAGGATACTCGGGCGGTGATGTCCGAGAAACATTTTTTTGAGTGTATTTTCCCGATCTTGTCTACAACACACGGTAAAATTATATACATCTGTCTATGTGTGTAAGTGTAGGTGTGCGCCTGGGGAGCCTGTAAGGACACGTTTCCGGACAGTAGTGTTGGGGCGGAGGAATGGCATATTCTGCTTTATGTAAGTTTGTATTAGGTTGAATCATGTGAAATTGTCAGGTCTGCAGATAGAAAAGGACTCAAGATGGGCAATTTCCTCTGGTTGATTCTAAAAAAAAGTTGGAGTTCTGGAGAGGGGGTGTAGAGAGCTTGCTAAAATACTGGGTTCTGAAGCCGGGCAGAAGGACCCTGAGGTCTAGCTCAGCTTCTTCCTATCCGTCTCACCTTGGGCAAGTTCTATCACATCTTGGTGCCTCAATTTTTTCATTTGAAAAATGGGGATATTAAGAGTACTCAGCTCCTGGTGCTGCTGGGTGAATTAAAGGAAAGGGCTTATCACTGTGCCAGTGCCAGCCTTCAATAAATGGTAGTTATCCCTTTTTCAAGGCACCTATTACCCTGGAAATTTTATATATATATATATATATATATATATATATATATATATATATATATATATATAAAATAATATCTCCAAAGTCCTGTGGGTCAACCCCATGCTGTTTATATGGGGAAATATATATATATATATATATATATATATATATATATGCATTTTTTTTTTTTTTTAAAGAAAAGGATTTGTCTAGAGTATCCTTGAGAAACTCTTTCCTTCTGGTTATGGGAGAGAATTCCAGGTGGGTCCCCTGGTCAGTGTAGGACATGCTCTTTGAACGCTTGGCAGTACCTGGTGGGGACAGCATGGTGCTCTGGGCCAGTGGCCCGAAACCCTCCCCTGCCTGAATTCCCTCAGGCTTTCTCAGGTGAGTTATTCCCCCTCCCCACTTTGTTCTTTATTTACGCGGCATTTTTCTGCTCTTGTAATTATATCACCGGCATCTCTGTCAAGTCATTCATTCCTTTCCCCTCCACAGTCATTCATTCTTTCCCCTCTCAGCGCAGCTGCTCTAAATGTAACCCTAGCAGGTGAACGATGCGGCTTCGCAAACAAAGGAGACCCTGGCGGGGCTGGGGGGGCAGCACTCTTCCTGGGGTCTCCAGTCTACTGCTCTTTCCTGCCTTCAGGTTTTATAAAATAGCCCATGGCTCTCACAGTAGAAAAGGGACGGAGCCCCGATTAAATGGCAGGCATTACTTTAAAAGGGAATTAAAAGCGCTGCGAAGGTTGGCACTAAACCGCGGTGGGCAAAGATGTTCAAGAAGGATGTTGCCTGGGTGGTTGCCAGGCGGGTGGCACCGGGCCTGAGTCTTCAGTGACTCACCGGCTCCCGCCAGCGTCGCCCTCCTGGCTGATGGCTGAAGGAGTCAGCCACAGCCACTTGCTTTTCTAGAAGGGATCACAGCACCCTGTTTGCAGGGTTGGGACTGGGGGGCAGTGGAAAGGAGATCAGAGGTGTTTGGAGAGGAGCCTACACGTGAAAGATAGAAATTCACGAAGAGGGTGGAAGCACTAACATTTGCATAGTTTCCTTAGAATCACCCAACGCAGTAACAATAACAATATTTATCCTATTTAGGATAGCTGAAAATGGCAACAATAATATTTACTAAGTGCCTAGGATATGCCAAACACTGTTGGAGGCGGTTTTCAGGGGTAAACAAGGCAGCCAGAGCGCCGCCCACACTGTCTTATGGTGAAAAAAAAAAAAAAATCCAGTGAATAATTATGATAAATTTAACTTCTGGAAATCCCATGGAGGAAAGGATCGGAGGAGAAGGAGGTAGCGCAACAGAGGTTAACAGAAGGTCAGGGAAGATCTCTTCAGGAGGTGATATTTGAGCTGAGACCTGCAGGGTGAACCCTCAGGGGAAAAGTCAGGGGAGGAGGAGCGTGTCACCAGAGGCTGGCAAGCTCGCCAAGTGCCTGAGCTGTCGGGTGGCTTGTGGTGGGGAAAGAGGAAGGAGCCCAGGCTCTTACATAACTTACTAGGAGCTTGTGGATTCTCAGAACCAGAATGGAATTTGTACAAAAAACCAAGGCCAACAGGGAATATTTGCTCGCTTTGGATCACCCAAGTCTTGGGTAGCAAAGGGGAGGTGAGAACCCAAATCTTCTCAGTCTCTGGCAAAGGACTGTGTTTCCCGTTGAGCACAGATGGTAGAGATCAGCGGCTCGGTTCCATCGGTGTCTGCCGAGCTCTTCCAGGGCTTTGGGATAATGTGGGGTTCCAGACGTGGCCAACCCCAACTCCTTACTCATCTCTGATCCTCATTGTGTCCCTTATCTTTCCGGAGCCTCATCTACAGAACGAGTTGTTGTTATACACAGGGAATCCGAGAGTGGTTAGACCAGTACCTGGCACAGAGACAGCATGTAAAACGCTGCCTCTCATCACTGTGACAGCATTAGTACTTGGTCAGTATCCTCTCTGCCACTCTATGAATGGTCTCTGTTATAACCGATGGTATTGGACACCATTTTACATTCCATCTACCAGTGGCGAAGGGGCTAGAGTCCAACAAATGGCTTTAGGATTCAAGTATTTGCGCATTCACCACAGCACCGTCTCCATATCCTGTATGGTATCAGGTTTGAGGAAAACAAAAACATTTAAAAGTGGTGATTAATCCACGGGGTCAGGTTCATTGCCAGAGTCCGGTGATCGAGTCCTAGGTCTGTGATGTATTAACTATGTGAAACCGGCAAGCTACTTCACCTTTAGGGGTCTAGGATTCCATGTGAACAGGGAGATAATGGGGTGCACAGCACTGTCTTGACATACATGAAATGGCGTGACCCCTGGAGGCATTGATTCTGGAACACGCAGTGTAGACGCTGCTCCAGACTGTCGGTTCCTAGTGGCCTCAGCATTCAGGAAGCAGTCATTTGAGGAGGTGGACCATTGTAAGGTTAAGGCTCATTGTCGGTTAAGTATAGGGGAGATGCTAATTCCTGCCACCCCTGTTCCCCCTAGGAAAGATCTCACAGAGACTCTGGGGCTGCTCCTGAAACAATGGCTAGGAGCTTTCCGGAGAGATGGCGGGGAGGCACTCCAGATAGCAGAAATAGCCTGCATGAACGTGTGGCTATCAGAAAGCTTATCGGGGAAATGCTAACTTACCCGAAACAGCTGTTCTGTGCATTGGAGGATGGGATAATGGATATGGAGAAGAAAGGCAGAAAAGATGGTGATTCCTTCCTGAAGAGTGGGCTCCCATTATGCTCACGATCCCCACACTGTCCTGTAGTAGCACCCAGGTCACCGTCCAGAAAGATTTCTAATCTCTGTTTCCCCTTTTATCTATTATGCCCATCTTTCTGCTTCTTTCCCCTTCTGGCAACCAGCACTTTGTTCTCTGTATTTTTTAGTCTGTTTCTGCTTTTCGTTTGTTTTGTTATTTAGATTCCATGTATAAGTGAAATCATATGATATTTGTCTTTTTTTGGTCTGACTTATTTCACTTAGCCTGATACCCTCAAGGTCCATCCATGTTGTAGAGAAGGGGAAGATTTCTTTTTTTGGGGGGGGGTAATATTTCATTATCTCTATATATACAGTGACTATTACATATATCATAAAATATTATATATATTATATAAAACACATATCACATCTTCTTTATCCATTCATCTGTTGCTGGATGCTTAGGTTCCTTCCATATCTTGGCTGTTATAATTAATGCTGTAATAAGCACAAGGGCACATACATTTTTCTGACTAATGATTTCATTTTGTAAAAATTACCCAGAAGTAGAATTACTGGATCCTAAAGTACTTCTATTTTTAGTTTTTGGAGGAACTTCCATACTGTTTTCCAGAGTGGCTGCCCCAGTTTTGTTCGCACACTAGCAGTGCACAAGGATCGCCCTTCCTCCGCATTCCTTGTCAACACTTGTTATTTCTTGTCTTTTTGATGATAGCCATTCTGACAGGTGTAAGGTGAAGCTCATTGTGGTTTTGATTTGCATTTCCCTGATGAACAGTGATGTTGCATATCTTTTCATGTGCCTGCTGGCCATCTGGATGTCTTCTTTGGAAAATTGTCTATTCAGGTCCTGTGCCCATTTTTTAATCAGATTGTTTGGGTTTTTTGGTGTTGAGTTGTATGAGTTCTTTATACACTTTGAATATTAACCCCTACTGGGTCTATCAGTTGAAATATCTTCTCCCACTCAGGGTTGCCTTTCCTGCTTTTCCTTTGCTGTGCAAAAGATTTTTAGCTTGGTGTAGTCCCACGTGTTTATTTTTGCTTTTTTCTCTTACCAGAGGAGATAGATCCATAAAAATATTGCTAAGGCTGATGTCTAAGAGTTTATCAGGATTTTTATGGTATGGTATGATATTTTTAAGGGTATCAGGATTTTTATGGTTCCAGGTTTTACACTTAGGTCTTTACTCCATTTTGAGTTTATTTTTATGTATAAGAAAACAGTCCAGTTTCATTCTTTTGCATATAGCTGTCCAGTTTTCCTAAAACCATTTATTAAAGAGACTGTCTTTCCCCATTAGATATTCTTGCCTTCTTTGTTGTAGATTAATTGACCCTATAGATGTGGTTTATTTCTGGACTCTTGTGTTGTTCCATTGATCTATGTGTCTGTTTTTCTGCCAGTACCATACTGTCTTGTTTATGACAGCTTTGTAGTATAATTTGAAATCTGGGCTATTGGTATCTCTAGCTTTGTTCTTCTTTCTCAAGAGTGTTTTAGTAATTTGGGGTCTCTTGTGATTCCATACATTTTAGAGCTACTTGTTCTAGTTCTGTGACAAATACTACTGGTATTTTGACAGCGATTCACTGAATCTGTAGATTGCATTAGGTAGTATGGACCTTTTAAGAATATTAATTGTTCTAATCCATGACCATGTTATATTTTTTATTAATTTGTGTCATCTTCAATTTTTTTTTTCATCCATGTTTTTTACTCTTCAAGTACAGGTCTTTCTCCTCCTTTGTAAAATCTATTCCTGCATATTTTATTCATTTCAGTGCAATGATAAATGGGATTGTTTCATTAATTTCTCTTCTGCTAGTTTGTTATTAGTGTATAGAAATGCAACAGATATCTGTGCATTGGTTTTATATCCTGCAACATTACTGAATCATTTATTAGTTCAAACGGATTTTTGGTGGAGTCTTTAGGGTTTCTCTATATAATATCATGTCATCTGAAAAACAGTGATAGTTTACTTCTTCCTTAACCAATTTGGACGCCTTTTTATCTATGTATCTGTCTGACTAATATATCTAACTAATATATTTTCTTGTCTGCCTGCTGTGGCTAGGACTTCCAGTAGTGTATCAAATAGAAAATGTGAGAGTAAATATCCTTGTCTTGTTCCTGATGTTAGAGGTAAAGTTTTAAGTTTTTCATGAGTGAGGATGATGTTAGCTGTGGGTTTGCCATATACAGCCTTTATTATGTTGAGGTATATTCCCTTCAAACTTTGTTGAGAGTTTTTATCATGCGTGGATGTTGAATTTTGTCAAATGCTTTCTCTGCATCTATGGAGATGATCCTTTGATTTTTATCCTTCAATTTGTTAGTGTGGTGTATCCTACTGATTGATTTGTGGGTATTGAACAAAGATTTTTAATCATGAGGAAGCTTTTTTTTTTTTTCCCTCCCAACACATTGAGGTTGAAACACAAATTTTGCATGAAGAGCAGGATGTAAGACCATTTTGGTGGACATCAGATGTTAAATGCCAAAGCACCACATAAGATTTGATTTCTGTATCAATCCAGGGCATCCCAAGTTTGGCTAGCCTCCCCATGCCCCTCTGTACCATGGTGGTCTTCAAGCACAGTAAGCAATGTTTGATGAAGGAAATGTTATTCTGAAAGATTCCCAAGAAAACACAACTGTGCTTATAGCCAAAGAGGAAGGCACAAGGATGCTTTTGGAAAATAAACTGGAGGAAGTTTATCCTCAGGTATAGAAAGGAGAGTTCATCAGGGTTACGACAATTACCCAGGCATGTCAGAATAAAACAGAAGGAAAAAAAAATCCCCTGAATGAGTAGCAAATGACGACTAACACATCCTCACCATGACACAGGCAGTCATTCGGCTGACATGACCCAGGATCCACATGACACCCTTCTTGAATTTAATGATCCAATTTAAGGGCTGACAAACATACTATTTTTCCAAGAGGGCTAGGAATGGCCCTCCCTTTTCCTCAACCAAAGTAATTATTCCCCCAACTTGAAGCAAGAGTAGTGAAAGCACTTTTTGTTTCTCCAATCCTCCAGTCGAACCCCCAGGCTAAGATTTTTTTTTTTTGGTAAGGCATTGTTCATGCACAGTGGCATAGAATTTCATTTGCTGGATTTCAAGTATTAAGAGCACAACACAAAATCTAGGCAATTTTAGACATGTGTCAATCTCAAATAAAAAAGGCTTTGTGCTGGCGCAGGATGTCAATGCTTGAATTAAAGAGATGGAGAATTTCCCTGAGCGAGAGCTGTACATGCTGACACAATACATTGTTAAGATTCTGTGTTACGATACAACCAATATGTTTTAATAATTTATTGGTATTTATTTAACACACAATACTGTCATACCGAATCTAAACCAAGAGGTCTAGGTTCCTCATTGATTCGTGTATGGGTTTCTCAGTATCATTAGACGCTTCCTTAGAAAATTCTCCCGTGTGTGTTGAAATGATGGAAAGGTGTTTCCCAAATTTCATTAGGATAACGTTCTGATATCACCTTCTGGAGACCCTCCGTGGGATATTGCTGGAAGGATTTAATTCACCTTGGTCTTTTTCTATCTTTATTTATCAGACTTTATCTCCTGATGAAATCACTGCACTAAAAGTTAAATCTCATTTGAACACTTAGTCAAAATTTAGTTAGCCAAGAGAGTGCTACAGGCTGACAAGGAAACCCATTGTATACAGAATCTAGGCTGAATTCTTCTGGACTGCTTTAATCAGTAATTCATCTGCTTGAGGATTCATTCATCTTTATTTCACCATTACTTAATGAGGATAATGGAGACCATCAAAATCTAAAGGCTGATCATTTTTTTAAAGTGAGTATTTGATAATTATTAATTAATAATAATGTCAACAATACCCTTAATTTCCAGGTATCCCCCCTAGAGATTTACATCTTAATTATACTTGCCATATGGACAAATTAACTCCCCCAGAATTAAGCTTTGGTTTACAGTTTTCAAATTACAGAAGCAAGGAGAAGCTATCTTCATGTAAAAATAATCAGACTTTTTTTTTTGAAAAGCCTCAAATGGCAGAGATGAAGAGAGAATAAATACAGCTGATGAGATCTAGTGTGACATTGGTAATTCTCAAAGGGACTCCCACACCATAGAGTGTGCTGGTGTGGATGCTCGTTGCTTTTATGGAGGTGACAGGCCTGACCTGTCGGGTACTAGTAACACCCAGGACAGACTAGAAATGTCACAAACTACTAACAGTTACTACACAAGATATAAAAGCATCTGTCTAAAAGGAGTGGCTCTTCAAAACTGGCCTAAACCTGTTTTGAAATTCCAATTTCTTCAACGGGCCATTGTCTTTTCTTATGGAACACAGAACTAATTCAGAAAAATTAAAAAAAAAAAAAAGCCACCCTCAATGACTAAAGTGTTCTTTTAATCAGGACCCTTCTGTTTCAATATGATAGGAATTCAACCCAAACTAGCTTTAGATTTTTAAAAAATGGGGGTTTATTGCCTCATGTACATGAAAAGTCCAGATAACAAGCTTCAGGCATAGCTGGATCCAGGCACTCAAATGATGATGCTGAGAACCCAGATCTCTGTCCCTCAGCTTCTCTGTTCTCTGAATTGGCTCCATTCCCAGGAAGGGTTTTTTCACCTTCATATGGAATTCGCAGAAACAATACACACACCTATTATCAACATTAAGTCCAGTGGAATGAGAACCTCTCTGTTATGGCCTGAATTATGTTCCCCCCAAAATCCATAGGCTGAAATCCTAACCTTCACTACCTCAAAGTAAGATCTGATTTGTAAACAGAGTCTTTGCAGTTGTAGATAGTGAAGATGAGCTTATACTGAAATAAGCAGGGTTCCTAATCCAATATGCCTGATAACTTTTTTATAAAAAGAGACAAAGACATGAACAAGCACACAGGGAGAATGCCATGTAAAGACCAAGTCACAAACCAAGGAACTACCTAGGAGACAGACCTGGAACAGATCCTTCCCTAGCACTTTTCAGGAGAGCATGACCCTACCAACACCTTGATTTTTGCCCTTAGTTTCCAGAACTGTGAGATAATAAATTTCTGCCAGTCCAGCCATCCCATCTGTGGTACTTTCTTATGGCAGTTCTTGGGAACTCATACGTTCTTCTTTCCATTGGCTCCACACCATGACCTGAGATTCACTCTGATTGGTTTGATTTGAATCACATTGATCTCTAGGGCTTGGTGGATGGTTGAGCAGATCTGACTCACATGCCCACTCTGGGGCTGGGGACAGATACAGTCCTACCCTACATATGTGTACCAACAGTGAGAAAAGGGTGTTTCTCCAAAGAAAGATCAAAGGGAGGCAGGCAAAAACAAAAGATGTCTGCTATAGATGAGTGTATCAGAAAAGAGAAAAAATGAGGTTATGTTAATGCATATTGCTCTTTGCTTGAGAAATCAACATTGCCTTCTCCATCAGCCTGATAAACACCTACTCATCAGTTACATGCATGGACATCTCTTCTGTGAAGTCTTTCTTGAAATTCCTCTGATGAAACTGAGAATTGCCCTGTACAGACTCCACCTGTCATAGCTGGCATGTTGCAATAATAACACTAGGAACACACCTTTTCATGGTGTTATAATGTGCTTGCCGCTGTTCTAAGCTGTTTAACTATTTAATCCTGATAAATACTCTATGATCTCAATTTGGAGGTAAGGAAATTAAAGATCAAAGAAGTTAGGTAACTTTCCTGAAGTTAGTTTTCTTAGCTAGTAGGTGTTAAGTGCCCCAACTAATATTAAATCAAATAAATTTAATTACCAAATCCGCATCCTTTACCAGTTCATTATACTGTATGAAATAGCTCATTTTCCTTGTTTCTCCACATATCTGTATCCTATGAGACCAGTGTTTCCCAAACATGGAACATGTATCACTGGTGAAATTCACAATGATTTTTAATATTTAATTTTTTAATTTATTTTTTATTTTTTAAATTATTATTATTATTTTTTTAAATATTTAATCTTAAAAAAACACTAATGGTGGTATATTTGTTTTTGTGGACATTTTCCCTTTCTAACAAGAGATACTTTTTTTAAAAAAAATTTTAGAGGTGCTCTATGCTTTCCTTCTCAAATAAATTTATTTAAGTAAATGATTAAAAGTATCATAAGACCATTACATTACGCATAGCATGTAAACATATCAAAAATGTTGCAAGTCGTGAAGAAATGGTTCACGTTCCAAACTAAATTACTTAGACTGTGAGCTCTTTGAGGAATCTACTGTCTGCTACATTCTTAGTGGTCCTGCTCCATTCAGTGTCTAGCATACATGAGACACTCACTAAACACTTGCAGAATCGTTTTGTATTGATTCAGTTCCTGGGAACATGCAATACAGGATTGACAGGGCTCAACTGAATTCAGAACGTTGAGTTATGAGAAATTTCAGGAATATCGATACTCACATCACTGCTGAAATTCAGCTAAGCACAGTCATGCTGTCAGACATCTGCCAACTGTTACCTGGACAAGGTACAACAGAAATTGAGGTCTCAGATTAATGTGAAGTCACCAGACAACTTTATTTCTCAGAAGCACTGTATACCTATGATATATGTGTTTTCCAGAAATGAGAAATTTCACAGACACTGGTTATTGTTTGTAATATGCTTCTGTAAATGACTAACTCCTCTTTCCTTCCCAGAATAACTTCAGGTGAAAATTTTCAATGAATATGAAGGAGTTGGAGTACGAAAGGAGAAAAATCTTTGCTTCGTTTAGAAGTTCCTGTTTTAGGCTGGTAGGACTTAAAAAGCAAAGGGCTTATTCTTAAACTTCTCATACAAATATGTCTCTTTTTATAGCCACATCTAAACACAGGCTGGTAATGTGTAATGGATAAGCACGTGAACTTGGAAAAATTAATTAACTCCCATGTGCCTCCTTTACTTTTCTATAAAATGTTGTTATAATGGACTTGTTAAAAGGATAAAATGAGTTAATGTATGTAAAGTACTTAGTTTACTATTGGGTAAGCACTTAGTTATAATGGGTGTTGTTATTATTGCCATTATTAATACTATTGATTGAAACTCCTGTTTTCTTAGATGTTTTAGAAGATCAACACTACCTATGATGAGATCCTTTTTAATGTCAGGTATTCTAGGGACATCATTGCATTTAATCCTGTTTCAGATCAGGTTCCCCAGGAAGCAGACTTTGAGATTAGTGGAAAGTGTATTAGGGAGTGCCTTAGTTTTAACATCTGCAGGAGAAGGGAAGGGAGTAGGATTGACTAGACAGAGAATTGGAGCTGGGCGCAGTCACAAAAATGGCTAATCCCACAGAACACTCTGAAATGAGATGATCATTCAGGGTTGTCATATGTGGGGGCTGGAGGAGTTGGCTTTTTTATGCGCTCATCAGTTATTGCATTAGGTTTGCTTTCTGAAAAGGGACACCCCCTTGGGAGTTTTCTCCCTTCACCTGGGGCCAATTCCTAACATGAGCTCTGAACTGTGAGACATCAGCCCTGCTTGAAGCTGATGAAATTGGACCTCCAGTCCTAATTGGGGTTGTAGGTGCTGCAGCACAGTATCCACTACCATGACAGACCACCTCTTGAGTTCAGGTCGACATCTTTATATAAGTTCTGGGAGAGGTAGTTCTAGGATTCTGGTGAGCCTCTTTGCCTTGGAAAAACTCTTAAGAAAAAGACTGGTAGGATGGACCGGTTGCCACTGTAGCTGTTATAAAGTCACAAGTGATCCTCACCATCTCCTATCTGCTCTTACATTCCCTCACTCTCAGCTAGCATCTCTGCCAGTCTGCGTGGCTTATCTAGTGGCATGACTCTAGAAGTCCAAACCCATGGTTCCCATGACCTTTTCAGCCAGGATAGTGACCCCGCTTCTTGCCTGGGAGACCCTTGACATAAGAAGCTCAAAATGCCCAAGTGGAAACCAAAGCTTAAAGTTCAAACCAAAGCTCACAATTCACATTAAATAACATCTAAGCCTTCCATTAGTGTTCTTGGATAAGGCCTTGTGGATGGGAAAGGTAAACCCATAGCTGCGTATCTGTCTATTCTAGTGAAAGTGAAATCTTACACAGGGTAGAAAGGCTCTAGCCTAGCCAAGTTACCACAAAAGGGCTGGTCGGCTTCAATAAAAGATGGTTCAGAATTGGCCTCTGTTCTTGGCAGGTTGGCCATTCAACAGTGGTAAAGGGTAAATTGGCCTTTGGGAGTAGGAGTCCAACAGTTGGCACTATGAATGGCTTCCATTGTTGCCACCATGGCTTCCCTGTGCATCAGCCTATGTGTCAGTCATGGTGCCAGCGAATGGCTGGAGCATTTTCTCTACTTAGTTGTTTCATGCCTCCTCCATAATGGATGCTCTCTGGTGGCTGTTGCTCTATAGTGAGGCTCTTAAGCTAGGGTGACCCTTCTGAGGTGTCCAAGAGGGCAAGGGGTTTGCTTCCTATTCTGCAGTGAACAGTCACCGGTTTCGAGTTACTCTCAAAGAGGAAGGATGGCCTTGGGTGAGGTGGCTTCTGGTGGTGAACTGGCAAATGTTTAACAATTGACAATCTGTAAATAAGGAAAACCCTGATTAGTAGTGTCTGCCTATTTTCATGATGTAGGTAAGGGGTTGGAAAACTGCAGCCTGCTAGCCCACCAACTGATATTATAAATAAAGTTTTATTGGAACACAGCCATACCCATTTGTTTACATATTGTCTGTTCCCTTTGGCTACCATGGCAGAGTTGACTAATTGCAACAGAGATTATTGCAAAGCCAAAAATTACTACTATTTGGCTCTGTAAAAAATTTGCTATCTCTTATATAAATACTCCCACCTTGCCTGATTTCAAACAATCAGTTGAACTCAGAGGTGGAAACTCTTGCCCATAACTAGCTTTCATAAGTCAAAATGAGCCAGTTGTAGCACACCACATTGGCTGAGGTCAATTTCCAGATCAGGCTGAAAGCTGAAGCTGGCAGCCGGCTGTGTGTCCAGCACTGCATTCATTAAAATTCTTGTAGCTTCCCTAAAAGGAAGAATCTCTCATTATGACCATTTTCCAGATCAGAAAACTGAGACTAAAAGTGTCAAATCTACTTTGTCCTAAATTATGAAGCTATTAAATAGTGAAGTCAAGGCTTACATGCAGATCTGTCATGCCCCAATAACATTCTATATCTCCCATTAGGCTAGCTGGCTTATTTTTACCATCTAATATCATCTGTTCATTCATTCATTCATTCAACCACCATTTAGTAAATACCAGCTCTGTGCTAGATATTATGATACAGCAAGAAATAAGATACAAGGGGGAGGGGCGCCTGGGTGGCTTAGAGGGTTAAGCCTCTGCCTTTGGCTCGGGTCATGATCCCAGGGTCCTGGAATGGAGCCCCACATAGGGCTCTCTGCTCAGTGGGGAGCCTGCTTCCTCCTCTCTTTCTGCCTGCCTCTCTGTCTACTTGTGATCTCTGTCTGTCAAATAAATACATAAAATCTTAAAAAAAAAAAAAAAGATACAAGGAGGAGCCTCCCTTTAGCCAGTGATGTTGGGTTTCTGGTATGTTTGCTTATGTGAATGTCTAAATCTGTCATCTTAAAATTTACCTCCAGTTACAGGCCACTGTACTTTTCACTAATCTCTCTCTTCTCTGATTGAATCCCTATCGTCAGTATCATATAAAATGGTACCTCTTGGTCTCATGATTGTTTTACATTAAGGTCTGCTTTCCAGTCAGTTCATGATCTATTAAGAGAATGTTGGCATTTAAGGGGCCAATGAATCACATTTATCTCCCGCCAAACTCGCAATCCCCCCAATTAAGACGTTGACACTAGATTCAGAGACGTGAAGATCAAAGTATGATAGAATGTATTGAAGAATTTGGTTATAGCTGCAACGACAGATAATTTATTCAACTGATAATTACTAAGCACCTACATGTGACAAGTCTTATTCTAGAACCTGAGAATCCAGAGGTAGAAAAGGGAACAAAACCTGTCCACCACTGAGCTTACATTCTAATGTAATCTAGACTTTCAATACTTCTTCAGTCTGCATCTTAGAACCCACTGGAAATGGATTTTTTAGTGGAACTCACTCAACTGCCTGAGAGAAAGACTGCCTCACACTTGTTGGACACCAATGGGGCAGAAAGAAAGATGAGCTTCTAGATCTGACCCTAGAAGACCAGGCCTCCCTCCTTACCCATGGGGGGAAGAAACTGCGTGGAAGAGGAAAAGAAGAGAGTGCATCCGTTCTGGGGGCTAGCTGGCCTCTGAAAAAGAAAGATGAAGCATAAGGCATGTTTCTGAAGATCTTTACCATTATTTTAGTCAATTTAGATGTTGATATAATTGAAGGCATAGAAAAAGATTCTAGAAGCATTATTCTAATACCCTATCTTCCAGGGAACAGTAACTTTCAAAGGAGACAAGAAGAGAGGGAATAGTTTTTTGTTTTTTAATTCTCTATCAAACAGAAATAATGTATAGTATTTCCATCAACTGAAGTGCCTATAACAGACTAGGAACAGAGTAGGTCTTTAATAAAGTCTTATGGATTGTTTGATTCCAATTTCCCACTTATACTTTGGTAAATTCCAGGACCAGAGAATCATAAAGGGGGAGGGGCAAGAATCCCTCTGTTCTGGGTCAGTTGTAAGATTCACACACTGCTGTTGCTGCTGCTTCTTCTTCTTCTTCTTCTGATATTATAGTATCAATAATATCAATAGATATTTTGAGGCAAATGTTTTGCACTTGCCTGTGTAATACCCACTGGGTGCCTTGCTAAAATTACATGGTTCTTTCTGGATGGAAAACACTCTGTTTATAAAATGTCCTATTATCATGGTCATGACGAATGAGCTGTGTTTATTTGTTTCTTTCCTGGCTGTCTTTAGGAGATGATCTAAGGTTAATGGTGGAAATGCTACCAAAATAAATGGTTTTGTGTAGTCAAATATTTCATCTGAGCACTCCGTTTCAGGAAACTTGGGAAGAAAACAAATGAATGTTTTTGGAGTGTTTGAATTCATTCCTTAACTTTAGTGCTGCTAAGGTTTCCAAGATATGTTTAAAAAATGTACTTTTCAAGTTACTCACAAAGTCTACAATGCTTCCACTGACATATCAATTAGAATGTATATTATACATATTTTCTTCTGGAAAATCCTCAAAAAAATGTAGGAGATGATTTCAGATGTCTCCATCAAAGTGTGCATTTTCTACATGAAATGATTCCATAGATTCATAATCTTTCATGAAAGTGATATTCACCAGACCTGTTTTAAAAAATTTCCTTGAGTTGACATCTTATTCGGAAAATAAGTGGATGTAATATTTGCCACTAATCCTTACAAGTTTGGGTGGCTTTGAAAAAAAAATATGTGATCTTGTGGATAAAATATAGGACTTTAGAGTCACAGATTCTGACTTAGGTCAGACTTAGTTGGAGAACTGTTCTAGGCCTCCATGAGAATTTCTCTCTCTTTTGGTCAAAGTTCTCCATAAATCACGGCTCCTAAGTGATGCTGCCAGGATGACGTCATTACTGTTTCTTTCCCACTGGGTCTTGGGATTCTTCTAAGAATCCCCTTTATGGTCCAGCAAAGTACAAAGGACTATTTCTCAGACATCTCCTTCCTGCAAGGATTTATAGACCCAGAAATATTGGCCAATGCCAAAGTCATTTTTTGTCTTGCAGTCAATATTACTTTGGAGATACACAGAGGTTTAAACTTCAACAATGGAGTTAAAAATGGCAGCATAATAAGAAAACAAGCCTATACCATAATAGATTTCTTTAAGATCAAGATTTTTTTAGTTTAAAAAAAAAAGAGGGAAAGAAAAGAAAGGAAAAGAAAAAGATTAATATATACCAAATCCTGGCAAGGCAAAGTGAATTTTTCTTCCAAGTCCTTCTGGTGAACTCCAGCATAAGAAGTTATACATCTGACTCTTGTACACATTACTGTCTTTTTCTAAACTTTGAGTTACAATACCTTTGGGGGAGGGTCCAAAATTGACTTAAAGGGAAAAGAAAGACCTCATCATTTGAAATTCCAGTGGAAAAATTTCCACTGAAAGGTACTTACTGGTTCCTTAAAGGGTTATATTCTATTTTGGTCCCTTAATTTGTTATTATGTGTTTGGTATAAGATAAGTTTAATTGCTTTTCATAATTATGAGTTAACTTTTGCTCCTCTGAGGTCGGAAAATTCAGGCAACATAAAAGAGAGAGGGGAATGTTCACAAGTCTACCTGTCGGTGGGTAAGTAAAATTAATACAGGAGTGACTCCACAGACTTATGTTTGTTTGTTGAACAAGATATTCATTGATTTTCTGTGGCAGGTGCTTTTCTAGAGGAGAGAGGGAAAGAAGCATCTATAAGATTTCTGCCTTCATGGAGCTTACATTCTGGAGACAAAGAAAAGTAAACAAGTAATACTTTGATATATGAAATAGAGGTGGGAGTGATAAATGCCATTAAAAAAACAGTTCATGATCAGAAAAATGATGGTGGAGTGGTGGAAGGGTAGTTCTCATCTCAGAAGGACTCTCTGAAAAGGGGACATCTGGATACAAGCTAGAAGAGACAGAGCTCTTAGGTTTGTCAAGGGCTAGGAAAAACCACCCTGGGAGACAGCAAATGAAAAGTCAATAAGATGCAAATTTCAATGGTAGCTCAACCAAAGCAAGATGGCCAGTGTGGGCCACAGAGAGAAGGAAGAGACACAGTCACATGACAGGCAAAGGTCAGGTCATTACAGAGATCTGGCTGACAGGACTTGATGATGTTTTGGCTATGGGGAGGGAGGGGAAGACGTCTGTCTCTAACACTATTATGGCGCCACTTCTTTTACTAATAGATTATGGTCACGCTGGCAATAGAGGTCTCCCTGACCTGCTTCATGGCCAGATGGTAGTCAATAAAGTCCTTCCTAGTTTATTTCTCCTGTCTCCAATGGGAAAAACAGATTGTTTTTGATTTAGAAACAGTGAAATGACATTCTTGTATATATAACTCTACATATCTGATTATTTCCAAAAGCTATTGCAAAAAGCCAAACTGTTGGATCCAAGAGGTATTTACCTTTAAAATTTGGGGCACTGTTTGATTCTCTGTTCTTCTCTTTGAGGCAGTCCCATGATGTGAAGACTCAGTTTCCTAATTTTCAGCAGCAGATATAATTTGGACTTGTCCATTCCATTAAGCAATGGTTTCTCTAGATAAAAGGATGAACTTATACAGCAGGTATAGAAAAGGAAATTTTCTGGGTGATTTTGAAGAGAAGATGATACTGATATTGGAAGATTTAGTTCTTAGGATAGAAACCCAGGATTTCCCCATCCCCTGACTCTGGGTCACTCTTGGCTGCCATGTTGCTGCTCAAAGCAAGGGTCTTCTGGGAGGGCCAGTTTGTGCTGTGGTCTTTGAGGTAGAATGCACATGTCCAGAGGCAAGTTAAAGTCCAGCTTAGAAGTCCAGGCAGGATGATGTTTTGGGGGGGAAATGTGAGAAAAAGATGCCCACAAAAGCTCCTTTTAAGGGGTCCTCCAAATAAAGGGTGCAGCAAAAGAGAGAGAATGAATGCCTGCGTCCAGATCTGAGCACCGCCCTGTACTATCGCTGTGCTTCTATGTAGGTGACTTCACTACTCTGGTCCTCACTATCATTAACTACAAAATGAGACCTTAACTCCTACCCTGTGTGGTCAACATATACAAGGGTGTTTGCCAAACATGTTAAACTCAAGATATATGACATACTTTTCATAGGAGTTGTTTACTGCACACATACTATGTGCCAATTTGGGTACCTATTGCTTGACATCTATCATCCCATTTTCCCCTCATGATAACATCAGAGTAGATAATTTTTGTAAGGATTTATTTATTTTAGAGAGGGAGTGCAGGGGGGAGAGAAAGTCTCAAGCAGACTCTGCGCTCAGCACAGACCCCGACACAGGGTTTGATCTCACGACCCTGAGATCATGACCTGAGCTGAAACCAAGAGTCAGAACTCTCATCGACTCTGCTACCCAGGCACCCCCAGATAATATTTCTATTTCATATTTCAGATGGGGAGAGCAAGGTCCGAGGCATTTTGTGATTTGCTGAAAGTCGCAGAGCTGACAAACGGTAACCATGGAGCGTGAGTGAACGCAGGCTGTCTAATTGCAAAGAAACAACCTGTTTCTTGGGGCACATTCTTGGTGCTGCATCTCAGTTTTAGCCTTGATGGACTCTGGCAGGGGAAGGTGGTAAACGCTTGCTTGTCTTTCACCTGGAACTTGGTAGAAACAGCCACAGAGAAAACTACCCTTTTCCCTTGATTTTGTGCATCTGCTTCCTATTCCAATGTTCCAGGCTCATGGAATTCAAATTTAAAATGTCCCGTTAGAGGCTACCGTACCCGCACGGCAGGTGTTCTGTATCTGGTGGGAGATTTGAGATAATCCACTGGATGATGGTCAAGGATTCAGAGATGTCTCTTCTACTCTGGCTTTCCCACCTTGGCTCCTAGAGAAGGAATTTCAAACCTTTTAGAAAAGGGAAGAAGAGCACTTCTGCTCTTTCATCCATGCCATATATGGGGGGAGCCACGTATCTGATTGGTGTGATTAGGAGAAGCACGGATTCCTTCCTGGAACTTGGTGGGTATATTTTCTTTTATACTTGATCTTAGCCAAAAGGGCGAGAAGTGATGGTAAATTTTCTTTTATGTCGACACATCTTCTAAGTACAAGACAAACCTGGGATGAACCCAGTCTAGACCTTGAAGCCTGCACACCTCTGATCTCTTGGAGTCTCTCAGATGGGCAGGGTGCATGTCAGAACTGGGACTTGACCCTGACACTGGTCCTGGAAGTCACAGTTTAAAACCCGAGAGACTCCCCACTTATTATTTAACTAGGGCAGATTTTGGTAGAAAGAAAAAGCAGACCAACCTTTCTCCTTTCCTTATTAATTTGGTTGCTGTATCCAACATGCTCATTCTTTTTTATCATGAACCTGCATGGGCCCAGATTGGCCAGTTTTCTTTAGAAACAAGGAAAGGAGACATAACAGAGACATTCCAGGAAAGTAGCTTTCCCTGGATCATAGACCTAGATGTTTGATCAAGATGCTGATCTCTGAGATCCATCCAGCAGTGAGAATTAAATAATACAAATACTATTCACAGGGTCGTCCAAAGAATACTCTAGAACACAAGTCAGCAAGTGATATATCACAGGCCAAATGTAGCCTGCCACTTGTTTTTTAAACAAAACTTTTTGGGAACTTAACCACACCCATTTGTTTTCATGTTGTCCAAGGCTGCTTGGTCAAACAGTGCCAGAGTTGAGTCATTTTGACAGAGACTGTATGGCTCACAATGCCCCAAGTATTTACTATCTGATTTTTTACAGAAAATGTCATCTGAATCTTGTTCTAGATTCTCAGTGCTTTTCAAATTCCATGTGCAAATAAGTTACTTATGAATCTTGTTACTAGGTCCAGGGGTGATCAAGAGACTATATTTCTTTTCCTTTTAAGATTTATTTATTTTAGAGACAGAGAGAGAGACACACACACCCTGAAAGAGAAAGAGTGAGGGAGGAGGGGCGGAGAGAGAGAGAGAGAGAAACCCAGACAGACTATACTGAGCACAGAGCCTGACACAGGTCTTGATCTCATGATCCTGAGATCATGACCTGAGCCAAAACCAAGAGTCAGACTCTCAACCGACTGTGCCAGGAAGGTGCCCTGAGAATATATTTCTAAACAAATTCCCAGATCATGCCAATGCTGCTTGTCTTTAGGTCACATTATAAGTAGTAAGGTTCTAGTTCAGTACTGTCCAAAAGAACTTTCTGCAATGATGGGCCTGTTCCGCAGCTGCACTGCTCCTTACGGTAACCACTGGCCACGTGTGGCTCTTGAACACTCAAAAAGTGGGTGGTGCAACAGAGGAACTGAATACTTAATTTATTTAATTTCCATTATTTTAGATTTGAATAGTCACATGAAGCTAGTGGCTACCTTACTGGACAGAATAGTTCTAGAGATAAGTCATACATTTACTGGCTTGTTTGTAAGAAGAAAACCAAACCATGCATGACTGGCTGAGGTTTTCCTCCTACTTTAAAAAAAAAAGGAAAGAAAGAAAAGGGAAAAAAAAGATAGGTATTAGCATTACAGACAAGTTTAGAGGATATTAAGTCTTGGCTTACTCACGGGGGAGGGGGGCTCAGAGATACTGCAATCTGGCCTGAGTATAATAAACCCCTTTGTTACATTTAAATACCATCATACTATCTTATATACAGCAAAGCATCGGGATGTTTTATAGTAACAATGCAGCAGCACGAAAACCCCAGACAACTCTAAAAAGGCGCTAATTATTATTATTAGTGTTTTGCGCTAACAATAAATGTCAAATGGAACCCTGAAAACAAATAACTACCTGTCACCAAGTGAATGAAAGGCAATTTTAGTAAAGTGAATTAAAACCCCAAACATCACCAAGCCCAACCGGTGAGCAATGCCAAGGCAGCTTAGCAGACGCCTTGGCGGATGCCTTTCCCAGAGCTGCAGGGATAGGATGTCCTTGGGCCGGAGCACTGGGGACCAGGGCTCACTCATTAGCACCCAGGGCACCTGGAAAGGGGAGGTGGGCAGAGCCAAAAGGAGGGGGAAGGCCCATCTTCAGGACCGGGCCCTCGGTCCCAGCACGTGGAATTAGAGACCATTAGGAAGGGGAGAATCTTTATTTATTGGCCGGGCTGTAGCCTGCTTGAGCGTTATCAGTGAAAAATTAAAGTTGGACAGCAGAGTGCAGATTTGTTTTCATGACTTATTTCCCTTAGATTTTTCAAAGTGCATTCTGGGTGTCTCCCGAAGACTATTTTTTAAAAATAAATTGCACATTTTATTTTTTCAAACTTCATTTATCTTTGATATCTGATTGACATATTCAGGACAGTCTAATCCTTCCTGCTGCAGCGAGCTACGACAGTCTGCAGCAGGAATCAGCATCACAGAGCTGGAACAGGGGCTCTGTCTTCCCAGATGCGGGGAAGGAGGATCCGCGGGTTCCCTCTAGACGGCTATGCAGGTGGTGGGATCTGTCCCTTGGGCCGGCAGATAGATGAGGCTTGGAGACTTGAATCGGCTCTCTCTAATTACTGCAGCATCATCAGAGAAACCGGGAGCCTCATGAAAGAGGCAAGAGGCTGGGGCTTGTCTCTCTAATTTTCTGACTTTGTTATAATCGCCGGGGAAATTGGAAATATTTAGCCTCGTTACCGTGAGCCACTGAGTATATATTCTACCTAGTCTAGGGCCGAATTCTCTCTATCTCTTCCTTTTTCTCCTGACCTTTTCTTTCTCTTTCTTCTGAGTGTTTGAATTGATAATATAGCCACACACTTGTTCTAAACCTCGAATTAAGTCATTCAGAGCCAAAAGGCTTCCTTCCCCCCTTAGCCCTTGGCCGTCCTACAACCCTCGTCTCAAATCTCCCATTTGCTGGATATTTTTTTCCTACACAAATAAATGCAACATTCACGTAAGAATGTGCATGTACACACACTCTTTTTTCTTCTTTTCTACACAAACGGTAATATAGCATACACAACGTTTTTCACCCTGCCTTTTATTTAATCCTAAAATCTTTTATCTTAGAAATCATTTCATATCAGTTAATAAAGACCTCAGTCTTCCAAAAAAGAAAAACAAATGCAATACACTCCAATAGATGGTTGTAGCCTCAATTATTCATTAAGTTTTCTGAACCTGGAAGCATTTAGGGAATTTCCAAACTTTTGCTCTTACCAACAACCCTGCCGTAAATAACCTTGAATGCAGGTCATTCCACACCCGGGAGAGGGTGTCTGTAGACTAAATACTTAGAAGTGGGCTAGTTGGGGCAAAGGGTAAGTGCATTTGTAATTTTGATAAATATTGCCAAATTGTCCTCTGCAGGGGTTGCGGGATTTACATTGCCATCAGTCATACGTGAGAAGGCCTAGTTCCCATATTCTCACTCCCAGAGGGTTTTATCCAACTTTGTGACGTTTGCAAACCAAACCGGGAAAGGAAAAATGGTCTCCTGGTAAAATTTTAATTCGCATTCCTCTGGAGTCAGGTCTTAAGTATCTTAATATATTTTTTTTTTTTATAAAATATACGTATTCCTTGTAAATTGTCTGTGCTCAGTCTGTGACTCTTTTGTTCATTGTTTCCAATGGAAAGATTTCACAGATGGAGAAAAGTAGCTCTTAATCTGGTTAATGAGTGACTCATGTTTTGTTCTCTGTGGTAAAAGATGTGGATTGGTTTTTTTTAGTTATAGAGAAAATCATGATTTGATGCGTATTCATTGGTTCATTAAGAACCCACCCACAGAGGACCTACTCTGCGCCAGTCCCCTTCTCGGGTCCTTTGCTGCCAGTTCTAATGGGAGAGACCGACAAGAAAGAAAGAAGAAAGAACTATCACTGTTAGGGGTGAGCAGGATACAGGGTTCACAGGGGCACTAAGGGAGGACCACGGCCGCCACTGAGTGGTGGGAAGTCTCCTGATGGAGGTGATTCAGAAGCTGATACTGAAGGGCAAATAAGAGGTAGTGGGGCAAGAAGTCAGGGTGGGGATGGGGAAGTTGAAGGGTGCTTTAGGCCAAAAAAATGACTTGTGTGAAAGAGGAAAAAAATGTGTGTGTGTGTGTGTGTGTGTGTGTGTGTGTGTGTGTGAAGAAAGTGATAAGAATTCAGTGTGATGGAAGGAAAGAGGGAGAGATCGCATCAGTCAGGGCAAAATTATGGGTATGTTGAAGGTCAGACTCGTGTTCACGCACTGATGCTGGGCAAGTGCTGGAGACATGGGTGCACTAGGCAAAACAGTCCCTTCCTCCATGGAGCTGACGTGTTAAATGGGGGAGGGGCAGAGATCATTAATACAGGAACAAATAAATAAAGAAAAATCCTCATGTGTAGTGCAATGAAAGGAATACAGGGGGTGATTTTGGGGAAATCAGGTACGGTGTCCAGGACAGGTGACTCTGAGTTGGTGAGGCTCAACCTAGGACAGGCTAAGTGAGAATAAACACGGGTGCCAAGAGCAGAGCAGAGAAGCTTGTTTCCATATCAAATATAGTAGTCCCCCCTTACCTGTGGGGGACAGGTTCCAAGACCCCCTTGGATGCCAAAACCATGGATCGTACCAAACTCTGTATGTAGTATGCTTTTTCCTCACGCCTATCATGAAGTTAAATTTAGAAATTAAGCACAGCAAGAGGGGCGCCTGGGTGGCTCAGTGGGTTAAAGCCTCTGCCTCAGGTGATGATCCCAGCATCCTGGGATCGAGTCCCGCATCGGGCTCTCCACTCAGCAGGGAGCCTGCTTCCCTTCCTCTCTCTCTGCCTGCCTCTCTGCCTACTTCCTACTTGTGATCTCTGTCTGTCAAATAAATTAAAAAAAAAAAAAGCACAGCAAGAGATTAACAACAGTAACTAATAGTTAGAAAATCGACCAAGTATAGTACGCTATAATATCGACCAAGTATAGTACGCTATAATAAATGTTATGTGAATGTGGTCTCTCTTTCCCTCAAAATATCTTCCTGTATAGCATTTGCCCTTCTTTTTGTGATGATGTGGGATAATACGATGCCCACAGGGTTAAGTTGAAGTGAGCTGAATGACACAAGCATTGTGACATGGTGTCAGGCGACTGCTGACGTTCTGATCTCCTGTGGGCCGCACAGTCTCTGTCCCAACTACTCAGCGCTGCTCTTTTAGGGCCCAAGTGGCCACAGACAATACATAAGCCAAAGGGGAGTGACTGTATTTCAATAAAACTTTATTGATGGACCCTGAAATTTCAATTGTATGTAATTTTATGTACCACAATCTATTATTCTTCATTTTCTTTTTCATCAAACCTGAAAAACAGAAGTGCCCTTCTTAGCTTACAGGCTGAATGAAAGCAGACAGGGGGCCAAATTGGCCCGTGGGCCACAGTTGGTGGACCGCTGCCCTTATGTGAGAGCAGCCCCAGGGGAAGAGACGGCTTCTCCGATAGTAGTGACTGATGTGCTACGGAAGGGGAATGAGGCTCGGGGAAGGATGGGAGGAAGAGACAGGAAGGAGAAAATATGCAAATTGTATTAACTTCTAACTTTGACTTCAGATAACTCTTGGTAGGACTCACCAAGATAACAATTTAACACAGTGTTTGAAACTCCTTAATAATATGTCTCTTTTTCTTAAAAAATCCACTCCGAGCGATGTATCCACATCAAGCAAGCAAGCAAATGCACAAAGATCTATGGGCAAGGATGTTCTTACAGTATTATTTACAATAAAAATTCGCAACCCTAACCACGCAGCAAACAGTGGTTTGGTTAGATAATATCACAATGGGAAATTGTGCATCCATTAAACATGATTATGTAAATGTCTGCCTATTGACACATAAAGGCACTGATGATATATGAAGGACAAATTGTAGGTCACAAAATATTAGGTTTCACGTGAGCCTGCTTCTGCAGTACACGTAGTTCTGTGTACATACACACAGGGGAACGCAAGAAAAGCTGCCTAACAAAATATTTATATTGGTTGTTCCTGGATGAAAAGATTATGGGGTTTTATATATTTTTTTCTATATTTGCTAAAATTTATATTATTAGATGTTGCTTTTATCAGCACAAAAATGGAGGCTATAAAAATAGAATAGACAAAGATAATTTGGAAGGATCTCAGCTTTGTGCCACGTGTAAAAGATTTCATCTAAAAATATCTCGAAAACACAACTCCCTTCAGATTCTCAGAGCGTCTGGATGCTTTCTCCCATCTTCTCCTGCACTGCATATTGAATCTGTGTTTTCTTCTTGTTGGATGGTTAAATTCATAACCTCCCTCTCAGCCTGCTTCCGTAACCTGCCATCTGTCTTCTTGCTGACCTGTTGAGGATTCACAAAAACATTAGTTCTCTCGAAAGCGTGGCGCTTGGGAACAACGTCGAGGGAGACGTGGAATTTTTATTGCTTTTCTTCTGTTTTCCTTTCTCCGGATCCTCCTTGTTCTCTCTGCCTCCGCACCGGCGGGGCCGGGGGCACGTCCTCACTCCCAACCCTCTGTCAGCCCCCAGAGCCACGCTCTCACTGTGACAGTGACGGCAGCCGTCTTGGTTGTGATTTATCTTTGCAAGTTGCCAAATCGCTCTTGGTAGCATGTCTGGGCTTGGTGACTAATGAGGAAGACCTACCATCCATCTAAGGACAAAACAATGTGAGCAGTTACATTTAAATTTAGCGATCTCTCCCCCCACCCCAGCTTATTTCTTCTTTTCTGATCGAAAAGGGCCCATTTAATGGCCTTTGTGGTAAAGACCCAAATAATTGTGTCACAAAAGCCGAAGATCATTTTTCACCAGAGTCAACGATGGTGGTGGATCGGCTGCCATCCTAAAGTTGCAAGCTCTGCTCAAAGTCTGGTCTCTGAAAAGCAATCGCTCTGGACCTTCAGAGAGGACTCACTCCGATGTCATCTACTAAAGCTCGGGTCATTGTTCCAATAATGCTGTTTGTAAATTGTCAGAAGACACAACCTCTATGTAAGGCAACATTTGGGACCCAGATAGGTCTCCCTGACAAACACTCCTGGAAGGACGGAAGGCGGAGATAGAGTCTCCCCTCGATGTGACAGCAGTAAGGTGGGGGGAAAGGACGCTCTGGGGATGAGCATCCCCGAGTTCGAATCCTCACTCGGCCACTTACGGTCTAGCTGCTGGACCTGAGCAAAGGACGTGTCCCCTGCACCTGTTCCCTCATCTATGAAATGGATTATGCGCATCCTTTTCTGGGTTTGTTATGAAGGTCTGGCAGATTGTGTTTTCCAAAGGTGACTGTGGAATTTTCTCCCATGCTATGATTTCTAGAATGTACCCACTACCTTATCCAGAAGGAGAGTCTAACCTTCCTTCCCTTGAGTCTGGGCAGACTTGTGACTTGCCGGCCACCCAGGGAATGTGGTGCCGGTGAATCGGGACGCCACTGGAGTGTAGGGCACAAAGGGAGATGAGGCATTCACACTTGGACCCTGAGGAAGAAGTCCAAATTTCCCGAGGCTGTCATGCCACGAGGCAGCTCAAGCAGCCCTGTGGAGAAAGCCATGCGGAGGTTGTTACTATCAAAAAACCCAGCTGAGGTCCCCACCACTGACCAGCATTCACCATCAGCCATGTGAGAGAGCCCTTCCCAATCACTCTGACTCTCCCCAAGCAGTGACTCTGGGTGTTCCGGCCTTCCCGGTGGACTCCCGAAGCCCCGTGAGACAGAGACGAATCATCTCTTGTGCCCTGTCCAGCTTCCTCACCCACCCTATCTGAGAGCAAAGAAAAATGGTTGTCTCATGCCACTAAATTTGGGGTGATTTGTTGTGTAGCAATATTAATAGGAAAGGGATGCTCAGGAGACAAAATTCCTAGAGAGCAGGTGGCACGTGGTAGGACTGTTTTAATTATTTACACCATTTTCTTCTCTAGATTAGACCTCAGGTATGACAGGAGATGGTAAAAGAGTAACCCAGGGACCTCCGCCTCCAGCGAATGGGAGGGAATGATCTGCTCCACTTTCATTCCTTCGCGCCTGCATGACAGAGAGATCTGGATGTTTCCTGGACGGCGACACGCAGGGCAGGCTGCTGGGGTCGGGGCGAGGCTGACCACGGAGACGTGGGCTTTCCCCATAGGAATTCTGGGGGGGGGGGCAGAAAGATAAACAAGCGAATAAATAGGTAAGAAAATGGCAAAACTGAGAGGAAGCAAAGTAGGGTCATGTGCGACGGGGCGGGGCAAAGACACGAAGCGGAGACTCCTTCCCCCTGGTCCCTAGGGCAAGCTCCAGGCAAGCTTGAGAAAACGGCTGGTTTCCATGCCTCATGTTTGCAAGTTCTGCCTCCCCTACCCACGCAGTGGGCTTTCGGTCACATTTTGTCAAGAATTGCACAGGACTGGGGCGCCTGTGTGGCTCCGTCAGTTAAGTGCCAGCCTTCAGCTCAGCTCAGGTGGTCCCAGGATCTTGGGATCGAGTCCCGCACTGGGCTCCATGGTCGGTGGGGAGCCTGCTTCTCCCTCTGCCTGCTGCTCCCCCTGCTTGTGCTTTCCCTCACTCTCTGCTGTCAAATAAATAAATAAAATCTAAAAAAAAAAAAGAACTGCACAGGACCAGGAGCTCTTTGAAGCTGGAGACACCTACCCCCTGCTTGGTCCTGGCTGTGCCCTGTGGCCCCAGAGTAGACGTTCGTTTCAATGGTTCACATGGACAGAATACTTGGCAAGAATCTTCAGAAATCCCATATGAGGAAATACAAGGGATACTGTGTCACACACAGAATCTCTGGGCCTATAACATATATTCGATATGTAAAATATTAACTATGGAGAACCACTTAGGTAATAGTGACTCCTAGAATTGTGGCTCCTTGAATAGAAGTCCTTGAATGTTATAACAGATACATTTTGTGTTGGTTAAAAATATTAATTTGTCATGAAACAATAATAAGTGCATAAGATTTCATACGAGGTATGATGTCACAAATGCAAATGAAGTTCCTTTGAGTATCTCCCTCATGAGATGCCTCCCCCTTCATGTGGTAACCCCTGTATCAATCTGCCTTTTTTTCTGACTTTCTAAGGATTTTCATGCCCATGCGTGTGCCCACGGAACATACCAAATATTGTTTTGTACTTTTAGAACATTTTGGTTATTAGAAAAGGCTTTCATATGGTGAATCATGTTTCTGCAACTTGCTTTTCTTTCTTTCTTTTTTTTTTTTAAAGATTTATGTATTTATTTGAGAGAGAATGTGTAGAAATGGGGGGAGGGGCAGAAGCAGAGGGAGAGAGGTTCCTCAAGCAAGACTTGGCACTGAGCGTGAGGCCCAGCACAAGGCTCAATCTCATGACACTAAGATCATGACCTGAGCCAAAATCAAGAGTTGGATGCTTAACCCACTGAGCCAACCAGGTGCCCCTGAAACTTGCTTTGCTTTCTTATCTCAAAATTCTGTCTTGAAAACTTGTTTATCTGGGCCATAGTCATCCTTATTATTTTTTTTAAATCACTGCACCCCCTAGCACTCTTGCACACTTCATTTTAACATTCCCTTTCTTTTTTTTAAAGATTTTATTTATTTATTTGACAGAAATCACAAGTAGGCAGAGAGGCAGGCAAAGAAAGAGAGAAGGATTCAGGCCCCCCACTGAGCAGAGAATCTGATGTGGGGCTCGATCCCAGGACCCTGAGATCATGACCTGAGCTGAAGGCAGAGGCTTAACCCACTGAGCCACCCAGGCACCCAGAGAGCATCGACATCTTCTCTCTGATAGACATATAGGTTGCTTCCAGGTCTTGCACTTCCCCCAAGGAATGTGACTTACATCCTTGCACATGTCACCTTGTGCTCTAGTGTTAAGGTTTCTCTAGCCCACACCACAGGAGTGAAGGGCTCGGTCAAGATCATGGGTACTTTTATTTTAAAGAGACATTGGCATTCTATCCAGTGCCTGAAGATCATTCATTTCTCCACACTTGGCCATCAATTGATTTTTAAATCAAATATCGAACGAATGGATAATTGGCATTCCAGAAAGTCTAACGCATATGACATGTGTTACTATGTTGTATTTTATTAAAATGTATAGTATGGTGTTGAAATGTAGACGACCTTCGTCCTGGGCAAGCTCATCTCTTTTCTTTAATAACCTGGAGGATAGGGATGGACCAACAGAATCCTTGCCTCATGGATAGAAATACTTCAGAGAGCCAGAAGAACATTCCAAAAAGGTAGAAGTATTGGTTTGGGGACTGCTGTCCTGTATGGGTAAGAGAAGAGAGGGAGCTGGAGGAGAGGCATGGTACAGGAAATCATGGCACAGACACAGAATTGTTTCCTAATAAAAAAAAAAAATCAAAGTTTTCCATGAGGCCCTGTCAGCAGCTCTTCAAGCAGTGCGACTTATTTTAAATTTTATTTAAATCAACAAATTGTACACACTTAAACACGGAAACAGAATACAAGGAAAACACAAGCTGCCCTAACAGAGCAATGTCTAATAAACATTATGCTACTCAGAGATATTTGCTGTTTAATCACCCCACAAAAGGACGCATTCAGCCAAAAGATGTCAGATAGCATCTTGCTAAAGGCAATGGTGCCAGTTTTCCTGGCTTCTGAGTTCAGGAAGCGAATTTGTTTTCTCTCCTCCCCATTTGCCTTTTATTTTTTTAAAACCAAGATCTAAGATGCTCTATCTCATGGACCATTCAGAGGATAAAGCATTTGTGCTTTGATTAATAATAATAATAATAATACCCATTTATTCAATAATTTCTTTTTCAAAAAATATTTTTTTTAAGTACTCTGTACAACCAACATGGGGTTCAAACTCATAACCCCAGGATCAAGGGTCAAATGATCTACCAACTGAGCTGGATAGGTGCCCCTATTCAATAATATTTTTTTTTTTTGTCAGGACTGGCTATACACTTTGTAGGGACCCAGTGCAGATGAAAATGTGGAGCCCCTTGTTCAAATAGTATAGGAATTTCAAAATGGTTAACAACAGAGCATTAAGCCAAGCATGGACTTTTCTGAGTGTGGGTTGGTATGGTTGCCCAGGTTGTGCATCCAGGAAACCAGCCTTGATATGTGGTCATCTGGGGAAGACCCCCCTCATTTTTTTTTTTTTTTTTTAACAACAGAGTCCTCCCCTGCTTCTCTGGAAAAGGCAAGATGACTGGATCGATGAAACCGCATGAGATTGACAGTGGTTGGCCCTGAAGGTTTTCTAAGGATGGACCAGCTAACTGCTCAGCTTTTATTTTGTTGGCTGTTATGCAGGCTGAGGGCTAAGTTACTAGAAGAAATATTTGAAAGCCAGGGTTGGGAATTATACAGGCCAGAAGAAAAAAAATAAGGAAAACTAGAAGACACTGGTGCCTAGAACAGAACTTTGAGGAGGGAACAGATTTGAAAAGTGATTTTTTTAAAAAGATTTTATTTATTTGACAGAGATAGAAATCACAAGCAGGCAGAGAGAGGGGGAGGCAGTCTCCCAGCTGAGCAGAGAGCTCGATGTGGGGTTTGATTCCAGGACCCCAAGATCATGACCTGAGCTGAAGGCAGAGGCTTAACCCACTGAGCCACAGAGGCACCCCTGAAAAGTGATTTTTAAAAATGATGTTTTATAAATAATTCAGTTAAGAAAAGGGCAGAAGACATGAATAGACATTTTGCCAAAGAAGACATACAGATGGCCAACAGACACATAAAAAGATGCTCAACATCACTCATCATCAGGGCAATACAAATCAAAACTACAACAAGATACCACCTTATCCCTGTCAGAATGGCTAAAATTGACAACACAAGAAACAAGGTATTGGTGAGGATGTGGAGGAAGGGAACCCCCTTATATTGTTGGTGGGAATGGAAACAGATGCAGCCACTCTGTAAAACAATATGGAGGTCCCCCGAAAAGTTAAAAATAGAGCTACCCTATGACCCAGCAATTGCACTAGTAGGGATTTATCCAAAGGATACAAACATAGTGATTTGAAGGGGCATGTGCACCCTAGTGTTTATAGAAGCACTATCAATACTGGCCAAATTATGAAAAAAGCTCAAATGTCCATCAAGTGATGAATGGATAAAAAAGACGCGATACACACACACACACACACACACACACACACACACACACAGTGGAATGTTACTCAACCTTCAAAAGAATGAAATCTTGCCATTTGCAATGATGTGGCTGGAGCTAGAGTGTATTATGCTAAGCAAAGTAAATCAACTAGAGAAGGAAAAGTCCTATTCGATTTCACTCATGTAGAATTTAAGAAACAAAACAGATGAACACAGGGGAGGGGAGGAAAAAGAGAGAGGGAGGTAAACTTTAAGAGACTAGAATTATAGAGAACAAAGTGAGTGTTGCTGGAGGGAGGTGAGTGGGGGATGGGCTAAATGGGGGAGGGGTATGAAGGAGGGTACTTGTGGTGAGTACTGGGTGTTATATGTAAGTGGTGAGTCAGTTCTCCTCCTGAACTAATATTGCACTATATGTTAACTAACTAGAATTTAAATAAAAACTTGAAACAAAAATGAATGAATTAATGAATTAAAATGACGTTTTGCCACATGTGATGTAGGTGAGGTAGGTCCTCTTCCTTCCTTTCCCTAAAAACCCTTCAGTAAAACTGATTAGTCACTAAAGGAATGAGGAAGAATGTGGTAAGATGTTCTGAATGGTCTTGAAGTAGGTGAAAGGGGAGATCTGAGGCCACCCATGAAATCATCACTTTCCGGGTCCCACACAAATTATTTAATTCTCCCAAAAATGTCATAATAACTTCATTTCAGAACTTCAGGGGCCCATTTTCTATTCAGTGGTCAGCTTTTTGAAAAAACTGATTAATAGGCATTGTTGTTAAGGAAACTAGTCCTTCATCCCTTGAGATACAAATACGTTTCCCATTTGCCTCTTAGTTTTGTTTTTGGTATCATTCTCCCCATGCAAATTCCTTATAAATATTTGTATTAGCTTACTCTAGCTGATATAACAAATTACCAAAACTGGGTGACTTAAAACAATAAAATTTATTCTCTTACAATTCTGGCAGGTAGAAGTTCCAAATCAAGACCGTGGCAGGGTCATGTTCTCTCCAAAACTCTTGGGAAAATCCTCCCTTTTTCTTCCAGCTTCTGATGGTTTCTAGCAATCCTTAATGAGCTTTGGTTGCAACAGTATCTCCAATGTCTGCTTTTGTCTTCACATGGCCTTCTTCCCTGACCATATGGATATTCAAATCTCGCTCCCCTTGCAAAGACACCTTTACTCAACCTTCAAAAGAATGAAATCTTGCCATTTGCAATGATGTGGCTGGAGCTAGAGTGTATTATGCTAAGCAAAGTCATTGAGTTGGGGTCCATCTTAATCTATAATAACCTCATTTTAACAGGATTGGATTGGCCAAGACCAAGAGTTTTTTCATCCTGTGACAATGAAAAAATTTTATATATTTCCTGGGGAATAATAGGTTTCTCTTACTAAGTTGTATTTAAATGTTTGAACATTTGGTGTAAGTTTTAGTGGAGTGAAGTAGGATTCCTTTTTTTTTTCATCTTCCCAAATAGCTATTCAGATGTCTTCATAGCATATATTGAATAATGAACCTTTTCCAAACTGATTTCAGGGTCACTCTTGTACATAATAAATTCCCATATTTATTTGTGCCTTTTGTCTAACTTCATTCCATTCCATTGACGTGCTTATTCCGCACCCGACCACCATGGTTTTGTCATTGTAGTGTTAGACTATGTTGCAGAACCTCCCTGACTCTTCTTATTTATATATTTTTTATTGAACTTTAGAATTAGATCTTCCAGTCCAAAAAAAGTGATACCATTTTTACTGAAATCATGTTAAATATATAGATTTACTTGTGAAAATGAATATCATGCCAATATCCATTTTTTAAGTCTTTTTCTAACTCCCTTAGAAGCAATTTAAAGTCATCTTCTTCAAAGTCTGTCCCATTGTCTTTTAAGTTTAATGCTAGAAGGGAGTATCTATCATGAAAGGATGTTGATTCTATCAAAGGCCTTTTAGCATCTATGGTGATACATTTTTCTTTTGATCTATTAGTACAGGTTTTCCTAATAAGGAATTGTTCCTGAATGTTAAGAATTGGGAAGCAAATTCTTCCTATACTTACTAGCTCTGTCTCCTTATGAAAATTCCATCATCTTATGGAGACAGTTTTCTGTAAAATGGGAATAGTTGTAAGTGTTGCCATTTTAGCCTACTTAGATTCCTTCTCCTTCTTTGTGAATGAAACTAAAAAGGGGTCATTTTCCTTTGGGGAGTCACCCTTCCCCACTTTCAGTGGCTACAGTAGGAGAGGGGTTGATTCTTTCTCCAGGTCCAGGGGTAGACACTTAAACCAGGCACTCCCCCGACTCAGTGACATTGATTTGTTGAAGGATGACACAAGTTAGGCCAATGGGAAGTAGCTCTGGGCTTTTTCTGGACCTTACTGCTTTTGCCAAGCTTCTAGAGTATGAACATGTTCGTGGCTGTACTGTCAACATGGAAGTCAAAGCTGAGAACAAAGGACGGAGTGACAGCAAGAGATATGATGAAATGCTTTGAATCCTTGGAACAAACACTCCTATTTACTGCCTGAGTATTTACTTGGAAAGAAGGAGGAGGAGGAGGAGGAAGAGGAGGAGGAGGAAAATGGGGAGGAAGAGGTGGAGAGGAAGGAGAAGAAGAAAAAGGAGGAAGAGGAGGTGGAGGAGAAGGAATGGGAGAAGGAGGGGCGGCAGAGGGAGGGACAGGAAGGGGAGGAGGGGAACAATAACAATGATAACAACTAATACTATTACTAATAATAGCAGTTAACAATAACTAAATTTTACTGAGCACTTATTATGGACCAGAGTTCATTGTGAGCATTCTTCATGCACTGACTTCTTTAAAAGTCTTCATAACAATCCCATGAGGGAGATGTTCTTAATATTGCATTTTCAGATGAGAAAACAGAGGTCCAAAGAGTAGTGATAACCTGCTCAATGGCACAGGGCTAGTAAATACAGAGCCAGGATTCAAACCCAGGCTGTCTTGCTTTAGCATCTAAATACAAACAGTCCCTGATTTCCGATGGTTTGACTAAAAATTTTTCACTCTTACAATGGTGTGAAAGCGATAAGCATTCAGCAGAAACCATTTTTGGAATTCTGAATTTGGATCTTTCCCTGGGCTAGTGATATGCTTTCCAATCGTCTCCCATGAACTTGGGTGTTGGCGGCTCCCAGTCAGCCCCATGGTCCCCGGAGTCAACAATCATCCTGTGCCCCTCCAAGCACTCTGTTTCTCCCTTTCAGTGCAGTAGTCAGTACATTACATGAGATAGTCAACACTTAATTATCAAATAGGCTTTCTGTTAGGTGATTTTGTCCAACTGGAGGCTCGTGTGTGTGTTCTTCTCACATTTAAGGCAGGCTGGGAGAAACTATGATGGATAGTAGGTTAAGTGTAGTGAATGCATTTGTGACTTACTACATTTTCGACTTACGATGGGTTCATCAGGAGGTAACCCCGTCAGACATTAAGGAAGATCTATACTTGTGCTAATAAAAGAGCTTTCTGTTCAAAGTCTGTTTGAGAAGTGTTTCTGTCATCTGCAATAAAAACAATGTAATTTTAATTCCATCATCATGATACCTCTTTAAAAAGTTGTTGAGAGTCTTAACCAAGTTTGTATACGTCAGTTCACTTGGTTAGTGCCTGGCACATAACAAGTGTCCAAATATTAGATGTTGCTGTCGCAGAATGTCATGGAATCTCACTGTCCAACCTCCTCAGAGAAGCAAAGAGAAGTCAAAACCCACCTTTTAGAAACAATTCATATTGGTCTTGCTTGAAACTGCTGGAAATGCAAACTCACATTCTTAGAGGGGCCAGGTTCAGGGTTTCTGATCTTCTGATCTTCAGTACTATTGACATTTTGGGACAAGCAGTACTCAGTTGTGGGGCTATGTCGTACATGCCATCCCTGGCCTCTACCCACTAGATGTCAGTAGCACCCCCCACAGCCCTGTGTGACAATCAAAAATATCTCCAGATCCTGCCAGATGTCCCCGAAGGGTGAAATCACCCCCCGTTTTGAAACTATTGGTATAAATGACTGAAGCCCATCCTTACACTCTGTGAGCTGTGGTGCCTGTTTCGTACAAAAAGCATTGCTCCTTCTAAGGGGGCAGCCACTCCTCAGCTCCCGCACATTGTTGGTAAGGATGAGTATGGACCCATTATTGTCAGATCATCCAAATTATCTAGGTTTTGATTATTTAAAAAATATTTATTTTTAAGTATTTCTCCACAGGGTCTTAGTTCCTCTTATTGGAGAATGATATTAGACACCAAGATATGGGTGCTTGAAAGTTACAAATTACTTAAAGAGCCATACGAAGAATAGAAAATCAGAATAACCCTAAATCTATTAAAAAACTTGATTTTCTAATTAAAACTCTTCTCATAAAGTCAGTTCCAGGCCCAGATAATTTCACTCAAAAATTCTATTAGATATTTTGAGAATAAATATTACTAACATATATGCTCAGAAAATAGAGAACATTTGAAACCACATTGTTTGAAGATATCAATACCATAATACCAAGAGCAGAGTTATAACAAGAGAAAATAACCCTACAGATTCATACCTCATGAACATAAACACAAAAAATCTTAACAGATATTTTAAAATGGAATCCACTCTTATATGTAAAAGAAGTAAAGCAGCAAATAAAGTAAAATAAAGTTATATGTAAAAGAAGTAAAGTAAAGACCAAGTAGTTCTTAATCTGAGAAAAGCAAGTTTGGGTTATCATTTGAAAATGAATCAATATAATTCACCAGGTAACAGAATAAAGGGGAAGAAAAATACTATCAACCAAACAGATACAGAAAGAGTATTTGACTAAAATCAATACCCATTCATGATAAAACTTTCCAGCTAAAGGACAACCAAAAGAACTTTCTCAACTTGAAAAGGGACACCAAAGAACCTGAACTTCCACCATTCATGCTTAGTAGGGAAGGACTGAATCCTTTCCACCTAGGATCAAGAATAAAGCAATGTTGTTTGGTCTACCACTTTGGTTCAAATTGTCCTGGGGTCTTAGACAGTACGCTAAGCAAAGGAAAAGTAATACAAGTCTTTCCCAGGAAAGACAAGTTTTGAATTGTCTTCACTTTTAGATGGTATGATCATGAACACAGAAAATCCTAAGAACTTTTCAAAAAAAGCTACTAGAACGAATTGATGAATTTATCAATGTCACAGGCAACAAGATTAACATTCAAAAACCAGTAGTATTTCTAGATACTATCAACACAGAATTGGTGATATTTAAAAGTATAATTTACAATAGCATCAAAGCCCATGAAATGCATAGGAATATATTTAATACAGTATTTTCAACAACTGTAGCCTGAAAATATAAAATGTTGCAGTGCAGTATTTAAAAAGACCTAAATAAATGAAAGACAGACATGACCATGGGTTAGATGACTCAGTATTATTAAGAAGTTAGTTCTCCATAAAATTGTCTATAGATTCAATGCAATCCCATTCAAAATACCACCAGGTTTTTGTAGAAATTGATAAGCTGATTCTAAAATCCAAATGGGAATATGAAGAACAGCCTAGAAAACCTAGAAGGCCAAAATAATTTTGAAAATGAAGAACAAACTTTGAAGTCTTGCACAATGTGCTTTGAGGACTGACTATAAACCTACCAGGATTAAAGCAGCATGGTATTTACATAAGAATACACAGACAGATCAGATAGATTTAAGTGCACTCAAAAACCACAGACTGGGTAGTGCTGCATCACTAGCATCACTAAAATAAAGGGACTGATAACAAAAAGGATTATCTGATAAGGATGTGGAAAACTGGAACTTTCAAATCTTAATATTAAGAGTTTAAAATGGTACAACCACTTTGGAGAACTTAGTGGCAATTTCTCAAAAACTTAAATATATACTTAGGGTGCAATCTAGCGATTGCACTTCCAAGTATTTACCTAAAAAAGATGAAAGTATATGTCCATACAAAGATTTCTATACAAATATTCACAGCACCTTTATTCATAACAACCTGCAAACTGGACAATCCTCATGTCTATTTACAAATGCATGGATAAAAAATAGTGGTATATCTGTGTCATGAACAAATCCATACCACTCAGTACTAAAAAGGAAGGAACATGTAAGACATGAATGGATCTCAAAAACATTATGCTAAGCAAGAAAATCAGATATCAAAAAAAAAAAAAAAGAATTAAGAAAGAAAATACACACTGAATAATTTCATTAAATTAAGTTCCACTACAGGAAAAATTACAGTGACAGAAAGCAGATCAGTGCTTGCCTGGGGTTGTGGAAAGAGTTCTGAGAATTAATTATGAAGAGGCACCAGGAATTTCTTGGTGTAATGGAAGTGTTCTGTGTCTTTATTGTTGTGGACTCTGCTCAGGCAGATGTGTTCCTGAAAACTCATCAAACTGCACACTTACAATAGCTGTGTGTATATTATACTACATGTATATTTTATCCCAATAAAATTGATGTAGGGGGAGAAAATACTTTGCAGAGAAGTCAACTTGCTTGGATTCATCCTCTCTGTTTTCTCTTGGTTCTCTGTTTTCTCTTGGCTCATAATATTTAGCCTCTTGAAGAAAGTGATCAAGAGAAAGATGTTCCATTAGGATACAACCATACTTGAGAGAATACATAGAACTCAAGGGCTTCCCACACAAGTGTATGCCAATATGGCACTCAAAGTGATTGTCAGTTACAACGTCACAAATATGTCTACTTAACACAGAGATCACAAAGTCTTCTCCCATGGGTTACATGAGGATCCAGAATTGTGCACCTTTTTCTATTTATAATCTAAATTAAAAAGAAAATCATTGCCAACATTCTAATATTGGGAGAGTGACATAAAAATCTGGGCTTGGGGTTTAGCTTGTCAGGTTGAACCCTCGCTCTTTTCAAGGCACATTGAACTGAGTTGACTATTTTAGTCAAGACCTGTGGGCTCCAACCTGATCCTGTTGAGGGCCCATCAGGCAGCATGCCTCATGTATGTTACCAGACAGTTCCTGGAGCCTGTGCATTTGTGCCCCCCTGTGAATCTTCCTGGTGCCTACCGAGGGGCCATACTGGGATTGGCACTCAGTAAATATGGGTGAACCATGGGACCAGATTTTTGGCTGTCAACACCAACAGGAAGGCCTCAAATTTGGTCAGGGATTTGGGTTTTTGTTTGACATTCCTCAAATCTTCTGAAATGGCAGCAAAACCAGTGACATGGTCTTCATTTTCCTGTCCCTACTTCTGCTTTCCTTCTTCTTTGAAATATTTTCAGAATTTGTTTTATTCTCCCTTCCTTCCTCCACCTCCCTACCTCCTCTTCTCTCTTTTCCTGTTTCGTCACACAACTGGGATGATAGCATTTAAGACACAAAAATAAAAACATGTAAAGTTAGGTTTCAAGAACTTAGACCAGGAAAACAAAACATCCAATAGACCAGGCTAAAAGGAGAAGATAGATAAAGAAGCAGAAGGTCTTAACCAGTTTGGGTATGTGTCTCTCCAGGAAAGCAGATTTTCACAGTGACTAATTGTTACTGTAACTTCTTTGCCTAGGTTTCTTTGAGCCCTCTGGAATTACAGGTAGAATTTTGCAGGGTGTGCATTTTCCTTCAGAGAACAGGCTTTGTTTTTCTCAGAGTCTCAAAACATTCACGACCCAAAAAAGAAACATGAAACAGCTCTTTAGCTATCACTTTCCTGTCTCTCTATGACAATAATCACTGGGACTAACTTCAGGGTCCCTCATAAAACTACAGGTGAATTTCTATTCCACAGCAGGAAAACATTGAGAGAGATTTGCCTCTCCATGTGAGGGGCAGGCTACAATTGTCTGCCATCAGTGCAAAAGCCAAATCGGGGAGGGCTTTGCACATACCTCAAGTTTATCAATGTTATTTTAATTAATGTATACCAAGGAAATAATCAAGAATGTGTTGAAAGATTTAGCAACAAGAATGGTCATTATTGCATTATTAATAACAATGAGGAACATTGTTATACATTCAACAACAATAAGTTTTCTAAAAAATTACAGCACATCAAAGTAATGGCATACAATGGCATCTTTGAAAACGATGTTGAAAAATATTAGCGACAAGGAAAAAATATCATGTGACATCAGGAATTTGCAAACTATGGCCATGGGACAGATCCTAACCATCACCCCCCCCTTTTTTTTTGTGAATGGTATTGTTGGGGCTTGGCCACACCCATTTTCTTTCTTATCGTCTTTGGCTGGTTTTGTTCTGCAGCTGCAAGACTGAGTAGGTGGGACAGAGACCCTATGGCCAACCAAGCTGCAAATATTTATTTACTACCTAGATCTTTATAGAAAAGGCTTGTCAGCCTCTGTTTTATATCATTAAATGAGAAAGCAGTATTATTTCAGAGAGAGGAGGGAGGAAGGGAGAGGTGGAGAAAGAATAGTCAAAGTAAACACACCGAAATGGTCAACGGTGGCTATCCTGGGTGATAGAATAACAGGCAATTTGTGGTTTGGTCCCTTTGATTTTCATTCTTTTCCAAAATGTATACACTATTACCTTCACCATCACATACAAACTACTTTTCCTGAACATTTTATAATACCATTTAAGACAGTCACTCTAGCTTCCTGAGCCTCCCAATCTCACCCCATGGATACGGTGGCGGCAGAAGAGTCTCTAGTTATTTTGTTGAGTGGCTGTGAAGCCACCGATTGCCCTGTAACTCAGTTCTATTCAGCATTATACCTGGGAGGGTAGACACAACAGGAGAAGAGGAACAGGGGAACAGTGCTTGGAGAAAATTAAGATCTGCAGACATGACACTTCCTAGAAATCAGTCTGTCTTGGTTTCTCCTGTAATTATTCACCATTTTGTTTACAAATGGGAAATAGCATTCTACTGTTCAGTGTCTTCCAAGAGACTGAAGTTAATTTGAAATAATCCTCCAGCAAAAGCACCAATAAAAGCATCTGCAAGGCCCTGATGCCATACCCTCTGGCTACTGACACGACATTATTGATACACAAATCAAAGTTGACTGCTCTGGTAACATTGAGTCCCCTGGCAGCAAGAGCTTTCAACAGAGAAGGTGCTCCTTTCTTAAGACAGGGCCAACTTAATACAAGATCTCATTGTAACAGGCTCAGTGAAGACATTAAAGAGATCCCAAACAGAAATGTTTAATCTCCATCTGTTGTTTCCTCGTAGACAGAAAGAACCTACCAAAAAATAATCATAAATTAAACAAAAAGAAGAAGAAATTCAAACTATGCTTAAGAATAGACTCATGAGACACAGGGAAGCTACAGATGTAATGTGATTTGAGGGCTGTCACAAGATTTCACCTGTCAGAGAGTGAGTTGGGAAACTTACGCCTGCCTGAAGTTTTCACCATTAGAGTCATTTCATTGCGACACGGTGTGTTTTAAAAGTCTCTGCTCAAATATAGAATTATTGAACTTCTGGATTTAAAAGGTCCTTAGAGGTCATAAATCCATTCCTGAACTGACATGTGAATCCTCTCTCCAGTATCCTTGCTAAGACATTACCCAACCTTGGAAAGAACTTCTCCCATGACGGGGAACTCATTACTTAAAAAAAAAGAAAAAGCAGCTACTTTGTTTGAGTGGGCTTTAATTTTATAAACGTCTTCCTCATGGTGAACCAAATTCTTCTTCCCTATAATTTTTACTCTTTGATCATTAGTCCTGCTTCATGAATTCAAACAAATATTTAATATACACCCTATCAGGCATGGTCAACATGGTGGCAGTCCAGATAATCAAGGTTCCTGACCTCATGGAGCTTATAGACAGGGAGGAAGACAGTCAGCACACAGATAAACCAAGAAAGAAGCAAGATCATTTCAAACACAGTCAAGACGAAGTAAAGCAATAATGAATGACCAGAGAGAGTGGGTCGAAGCTACTTTGGATGGAGAGCATTATGGGTGAAATTGTGGCCCCCTTAAAAATATATTGAAGTCCTTGGGACGCCTGGGTGGCTCAGTTGGTTAAGCAGCTGCCTTCGGCTCAGGTCATGATCCCAGCGTCCTGGGATCGAGTCCCATATCGGGCTCCTTGCTCCGCAGGGAGCCTGCCTCTCCGTCTGACTCTGCCTTCCACTCTGTCTGCCTGTGCTCGCTCTCGCTCACTCTCTCTGACAAATAAATAAAATCTTAAAAAATATATATATATTGAAGTCCTAACCCCTTGTACCTATAAAGGTGATCTTCTTTGGAATATGGTCTTTGTGGATGTAATCAAGTTAAAATGATGTTATCACAGGGGACTGGTAGCTGGCATTCTTATAAAAAAGAGGAGAAGAGATATTTGCCAAGAGAAGACAATGTGAAGACACACAGAGCAAACACTACGTGTGGAAAGAGAACAGGGGCAGAGACTGGAGTGTTGTATCTGCCAGCCAACGGATGCCAATGATTCATGTTAACCACTGAAGCTAAGAGAGAGACATGGAATAGACACTCCCCTGGAGTCTTCAGAGAGAGCATGGCCCTGACAATACCTTGGTTTTAATCTTCTAGCTTCCAGAACTATGAGAGAATACACTTATGATGTTTTAAGACACTTACTTAGTGGCATTTAGTCACAATGTCCTAGGTAATGATTCCAGAGCGTCAGGGAAAGCCTAACCAATGTTTTGAGCTGATGAGTAAGTGTTAACCAGGAAGAAGATGCTCCCAAGCACAAGAGCAAGGAAAAACAAAAGCCCTGAAGTTGGAATGAGCTTGGAATATTCCAGGAACAGGAGGAGGCTGATGGGACAGGAGCAATGAACAAACCTAGACAGGAGGGCTGGTTCAAGATTATGGCAGCAGAGGCTCCCAGCCTACTGTATGCAAAAGATGCAGATGTCCCCACCCCAGAGATTGACCCATGGTGGGTCCAGGCATGAAGATTTCTTAAACCTCATCAAGTGGTTTTGAGAACCACTTACACAGAGCTTTGTGGGTCTGGTGAAGAGTTTGTAACGTGTTCTCTAAGCAATGGGAGGCTGCTGGGTGCCTTAGCTCATGTGGAAGCTCTGCTCCTTTGCAGCATGACCCTTCCAGTATTTGAAAACAGCTCTCATACGCTGTTCCTGGGCCCTTTGCCTCTCCTCCTTCCCCCTACCTTTTCTTCTTCTGAATATCACCAATTCCTACCGTGCACTTTGGCTTGGTAAATACCTATTGCAGACCTAGCAGGAAGCCACGAAAGAACAACACCTCTATAGTCTTCCCTAAGAAGAACACCCGCCCATCAGATCAGCTAGCTCAGTGATCCCTGACATGTTGTTCTGTCCTGTGAGGCTTACATTCCATTCTGACCTGTCATCCACATGGGAGGCACTGCACACCGACAACACTGGTATAGATTTGAGCACTGCCTCCTCCCACAGCAGAGATTCATGGTCACTCTTCCCAGTGGAGAATAATGAGTTGACTGGGACAGAAGAGATACAAATGCTCAAGACATGTTGAGGTGGAGAAGACAGAAGATTTCAGGATTCATTCTGCATGTTTGGAGGCTCTTGTCTAAGCTGTACCTGTTGAGTGAGGGCTCCTTGTTCAGCAGGGATGAAAGGGCTGAGGTTGGGTCACCCATTGCTATTGCTGGGAGTGGGGACAGCCAAGGCAGCTGGCTGTGGCAGAATCATTGCAGACATATTTGCTCACATTCCTTGGGTTGAGAAGCAAATCGATTGAGCAGTGGCAACTAGAGAGTGAAAGGTTTTAAACCCTGATACTGCAGTTGAGCCCTAAGGTGTTTATGAGAACCCTTTTTCAAAGCAGACACATAAGACAACATTCAGACTGGGTGCTTATTCATGATTTCTCCTTTCCAGTGATCAATAGGAATGCTCGATGAACACAGAAACTTAGCAGCTCAGCAGGCAAAAAAGATGAAAAGACCAAAGCAACAACTTGTGAAATAGTGAGAAGGTACACTAGTTACCTGTCTGTCTCATCCAGACCTCTCTACTGTAATAGCCCTTGCTCATTGCCTAGGTCCACCACAGAACTGACTCTAGGAGGAGTAGTGGTATGCTTATCAGAGGAACTCATACTATCCAACCAAGGTATGCAATGTTATGGCTCGGCTGCCTGTTTATGGTCCTACTCTGTTCTGACGCATTGGTGTCTGGTACTAACTATTTGCAATATTACTTCTTTTTCTCAGAGCTCATCCTCAGCCCTAACATGGCAATGGAACTGCAGTTTTAATGCTCAGATTCTTGGAGGACAATTATTGGGTTGTCTTTCAGGCTTGCAATGATCACTGCCCTGGTTACCAGTCTACTCTGATCCACAGGGCTGGGCTCCTGGAAACTCCTTCATGCAGTGGCTTTGGCTTCACCCCCACCTGAAACACCTCCTTGATTGGTCCTGGAATGAGAGCTGCTCAAAGGCCCTTCTCTAGAAGCTAGGTCTGGGCCAAAAAGAAATTCAGCCTCACAACTATATGGCCAACTAAACTTTGACAATGCAGGGAAAAAAGAAAAAGAAACCCAGCCTGTCTGTCTATTATTTGGTCTCTCTCTCTCTCTCTCTCTCTCTCTCTCTAATGCAAAAACCTGAGCAGCAGCAGCAGCAACCATATTATCTGATCTAGAATTTGGGAAGCTGAACAAAGCCACCTGCACCAAAAGAAAGAATCTACTTAATACCATTAAGCTATAATTTGCTTCAAATTATATTGATCCAGATGAAATTGCCAATATCTGACCATTTGAAAATTGACCACAATTAATAAAATTGACATGAAGTATATCTCTAGCTCTGATATTCAGGATTTATAATGGTATTATCCTTTTCAATTTTCTCTGATAATTGGTTTGTTTTGCTATTGTTTATTTTCCCTGCAGAAATAAACACTATCTTCACACAAATTGTGAATCCTTTTTCTTTGATATGAATTTCAACAGGGACATGGCACAGCAGAGGCAGGTGGAAACATCAAACTGGTCTTAGGAGAGGCTTTGCTAGCCCAAGAACTGTTCCATGGGCATTTAAAATTTCCGTTGTAGGTCTCTGAACCTCAAAAGTGGGCTCGAAGGGAGAGCCAAACACATTTTAGGTAAAAATCAAGTGGAAGCCACGTTAAAAGTCAACTTTTATTTTATTTATTTTATCATTTTATTTATTTATTTGGAGAGAGAGAGAGAGAGCCAGAGAGCACAAATTGGGGGAACAGTAGAGGGAGAAGAGGAAGCAGGCTCCCTGCTGCAGGGAGTCAGACTCAGGACTTGATCCCAGGACCCTGGAATCATGACCTGAGCCGAAGGCAGATGCTTCACTGACTGAGCCACCCAGCTGCCCCTTAAAAGCCAAACTTTAATCTCAATATGAGGCCCTACAATGTATTTAAGAGTCTCCACAGAGACAGTTTCTTAGAAGCAGGTATAACAGGGAAAACAAAAAACTGGCCAGTGTGTACCATACTCATGGATGGAGATATAGAGGTCTTTGCAGCGATGCTTACTGCTTAAGACTCAAAATGGGAGAGGCATATTTTTGGAGGAGATTATAACCTGTGACATAAATGAATATTGGTAGACAACTGAAAGACATCTGGACACTGGCTGGAAGTTGAGGTAGCCCTCAGGCATATTGGAGTATCATCATTATTATCAAAGAAACTTCTGGTTTCTCCATGGTGATCTGTAGAAGGCATGATGCAGCCCTCCTTTGGAAGGCTATATGAAAAATAACCACCGCAGCATCTTGTCACAAAGCTGTCCCACACTTGTAAATGGGTCTAGGATTGGACTGCTTTGGTGCACTCTTGATCATGTCTTGATCATATCTTGATCATGTCACCATAATTAGGAATACACTGTTAGAGCTGGGGTGGTAAGCAACGGCCAACCAGCCCATTTCAGCCCCAACCTGATCTTGCACAGCCCAACAGCTAAGAATCACTTTTACATTTTTAAATGACTAATAATAATCAAAAGAACAATATTTCCTGATCTATGAACACTATATGAAATTACAATTTCAGTTCACAGATAAAGCTGATTGGAATATACCAACACCAATTCATTTCCATATTATTTCTGCTGTGCTCACACTGAGACAGTCCTGAGTAGTTGCAACAGAGACTGTATCACCCACAAAACTTAAAATCTTCATGGGCTCTTCACAAGAAAAAAAAAAAAGTGTATCAACCTTTCCTCATGTACCATTAAATTTGCTTCTATTTTTTTTTTTTTAATTTAAATTCAAGTAACTAACCCACAGTGTATTCTTTGCTTCTGGGAGACTTTTCAAGCAGGGTGTGGTTGGGGTACTTCAATGGAGGGGGTTGGATCTTGATCAAAAAGGAAGACGCCATACCCATTCTGTGCCTGCTTGTTAAGAAGTCAAAATCTGGCCTGAGATTCACTTTCATTGGAACACAGCTATGAATTGTGGGAGGAGACTCAGAGCTAACACCTTTCTCTAATGGTTAGGAGTTAATGATAATAACTATGAGAACTTAATTGTGGAAAGCCTGATTTGCTTAGCCATCTTGCAGCAGATGTCCTAGAGGGGAAGAACTGAGAGCTGGAACAAAATATATTCGTTGGCATTTTAATACCTGGCTCCAAACCTTTCCCAAGGCCCTTGCTTTATGACCTCTGCACCCCATAAAACGGAATATCTTTAAAACAAATCCCTTTTGTTTTGCTTACACCACATCCAGCAGATTTTTATCACTTGCAACCAAGTAGAATTCTTACTTATATACTCCTGATGGTCAACAGAAGGGGATGGAGACCCAAAGTTGCAGGCATTCATTTTATGGAGCCATAAGATTTTCCTGAATTATTTAGGTAACTGTCCACCAGCACTTATGACCGGGTACCTCTCATACTTAACCCAGAAGTCTTAGTTATTAAGGTGATGCTTCATAATCTTTGCATTGGGCAATAACACGGCAAAAATACTGATACATTTTAGGGAAGATTTGGGAGTATATAGTGTGTTGATGGGTAATAAGTAACATACATCCTAGCTCTTTTCAAGAAAGCACAAGACATCACACACCTACGACAACCCAAATGCCTCATCTATTATTCACAGATCGTTCCCGAGTTTCAGCCGGAGATGAAACAGATCTTCCAAAGATGTAATCCAGGTCAGTGCAAATACCATTCAAGAGCCAGTGTTTCACGTTGTCTGCTGTGCTTTGTTCCTTGTCATGTTTGACTTCCGGACCCTCACACCCAACCATCACTAAACCCACCCATACCCCAAAGTCACTCTTCCTGGCATTCCCCCTAGTCTTGCTCCTAGGTGACAGTATCAGTCACTGAATGATGAGAAGAGAGGACAGCAGGAGCATGCTATCTGCATCAGCTCTGTGCAGGCCTGTCTCAGTTGGTGGATAAATGAGTTCCTGCTTTAATTACTAAACAAGAAATGGCAAGAGTCAACAAATAGGCACTTTATATGACCAAAAAATTTTTTTTTTCAAATGTTAAACTGAATGGTGTGTAACATTCTCCTAACTCAATCATTTTCATCATCCCATGTAACAGATCTGAACTGAGAACAGTCTGCCAACCAACAGACAGACTGACCTTTAGGGCCCGCGTAGTAGAAAGAACATTCATGAATTTCCCACCACTTTGATAGTTTGTACCCACTTCCAGGGATGTTTTGATGAACTCCCTGGTTCCTCTTGGTAGAAGCACCTCTGAGCCCAGGGAATTCTTCTTCTAGTCTATTCTAGTGGTGGAAACATATCAGTTTCGAAGAGGCTGTGCTACATCGAGCACTCACTTTTCCTGCACTAATTCTAATAAATCCAGGACAGAGTGTGGCGTGAAATGGACGGACCCAGTCCTGACTCAGTATAATGGAGCTTTTATGCTGACATGCTCCATTAAGGACCACCACACACATCTTCCTCAATAAACAAGCTTACTGCTCAAGTAATAAAGTCATTTATGGAGAGAAGTCATCCAAAAGACCAGGACTTACAGGAGGTTCTCAGAGAGGAATCATACTGAGTTGGGTTGAAAGAGAATTCCATATATTCAAATCAAAATCCATCTTTCAAGAGGGAGCCCTAATTTTTATGGGCCTATCCTCTTACCCTTCCTTTGTAAGTTCAGAAGAGAAGGCTCAGCTACTTCCAAAGTAGAAAAAGGGAATTTGGTGACATTAAAGCCAATTAAGCCCTTCCTGAATATAAGAGTAGTTTTCTCTGCCTTTTTCCCAAACATAAGAATTTCTGATCAAACAAGAATTTTTCCACTTTTAATTAGCCCCTTGTGTTCTGAGAAGAAAAGCAAGGGGGGAATGTTTTAAGAAGTCTCTTATTTAAAGTCACTGTTACAAGGATTTTAAATTTTTTAATGCTACTGATTATTAAGAGAAGATGTCATAAAGATATGGGCATTTCCTCTTCACCAGGTTCCCATATATTCTATGGTGGAGAGTATAATTCTGTGTCTTATCTGGGACCTTGCAAATCTGGGAGCTACAGGAAGGGTGTTGACAAGGGGTAAATGTGAGATCAAAGAGGAAGCTTCTTTTAGAACATGGTTGCCTGGGAAAGAGATTGGAAGTCCCTGATATGCTTTGCTGACCCTCATAATGTACCAGCTGCTCTTAATAGGACTCCGTACATGCTGGTTAAGATTGCTGTGTATTTGCATACGTGTGTATGTATAGATATGTGCACAAATATATGTATAAATGCGTATATACTTAGCAGTGAGGGTATAAAGACCCCTGTACTCTTTTTTTGAGAGTTTTGTACCTTTTTTTTTCTTATGTTAAAGTATCACATACATACAGTAAAGTGAATAGTCTTTAGGTGTACAATGTAATGAATTTTAGATTTTTATGCCTGGCTAACCGTCATGCGGATTAAGATACAAAATGCTCTCAAGAGCCGAGAATTAACCTCATTTGAGCAGCTGCATGCAGTTCTTCCTCTCGTCCCATGGAGAGGAGAGTAGTGCTATTAGCACTGACTAGCATCTAACAAGGGGACAGTGTCCCTCTCTTCACACTTAAATGGATGTTGTTATTACAAAAAGCTCTGGGAAAGTGGGAAATCTCCAGTAGCAAATGCTGACAGATGCCAATTCAACAGGGGATCCCCACCCCCTTCCTGATTTGAACGGCTCCTCCCACTGGGAGTCTGAAAACACCAGCCGTCCTTTTCCCAGACTCCCTTGCAGCTAAGCCAGGTGACTATGGTCCCGCCAATGGGGGCTGAGGGAGGTAGGCTGGGGTCTTCTGGAAAGGATCTTCTCTTACAGTAAAAGAGAGATACTTGAGGAAAAAGTTCTGTCCCTTCTTCCAGCCAGACATCTATAGACATGGTGCTTAGAGCCGGGGCAGGTGTTCATGAGGGAAGATGAGGCCAGTATGCTGAGGACAGTGGGAAGATGGAGGCTCAGTCCTTGAGGGCATACGCCAGTCCCTGAATCAGGGATCAGGAAAATTGTGTTGTAAAGGGTCAGATCGTAGATATTTGAGGCTTTGTGGATCACACACAGTTTTTACTGCTTATTGTCCTCCCCTTCTTTCCTTCTCATTCCTCTCCTTCTCCTCCTCCTCCTCCTCCTCCTTCTTCCTCTCTTCCTTTTCCCTCTTCTTTAACCATATTTCTTAGTTTTTGGGCTGCACAAAATCAGACTTGGGCTGGATCTAACACACAGGCCATAATTTGCTGACTCTTTCTCTAAACCAACCCATCAACCATCTATCTCTGGAGTTCTTATTAAGGAATATGATTTAGAAAAGCAAACACTGTTTTCAAGCTACTTTAAGCCAGATACTTTGTTACTAAAAAAATACTTCAATGATACTATATGCACCTACTTTTTCAGACTTACTTCACATCCTTAAAAAAAAAAAAAAAGATTTATTTATTTACTTGAGAGAGAGTGGGGGGTTCAGAGGGAGAGAATATCAAGAAGACCCTTCATGGAGCACAGAGTCCAACATGGGGTTCAGTCTCATGACCTTGAAGGTCTGACCTGAGCCAAAATCAAGAGTTGTACAGCCAACCAACTGAGCCACCCAGGAGCTCCAGACTTCCTCCACATCTTAAAGAAAAATGAATAGTAGTGGCAGAAGTATCTGAGAGACCATGGGGAGATACGCCCCAAGTGTATTAGAACTTTATTCTCAAAATTTAGTGCTGCTACTCCCTCAGGGGAACAGGACTGCATGAAAAGACAGATGGCCATGGAGAGCAAGGGCCAAGACTAGGGGGTATGGAGCTCTCTGACATGCTAAGAGGGAAGGAAAGGATTCTAGAAACTCTTAAGAGCAGGACCCAAGTGACAGGATTTTACCACCTCAATGATTTACATGGTTTGCGGCTGTTATCACCTTCCCTTCAACATCATCAGTGATGGCTGGTTTTTTGGAAAGGCTCTACTACCCAGTTAGTCAAGCAAACATTCATCGAGAGGTTGCTCTTGGGTACATTCTGTAGATGTGGTTAATGTTTGCAAGCAGTCAACTTCAAATGAAGGAGATTCTGCTCAGTAATATGGGTGGCCCTCTGCTAACTAATGGAAAGTCTCTAAGAGCCAAACTTAATGTTCCCCTAAGGAAGGAAAGATTCTTCGCCAGCACTACAGCATCTGCTCCTGCCTAAGCTCCAGCCCACTGGCCTGCCTTCTGGGTTGTGAACTTGCTAGCCTCTACAATCATGTGAGCCAATTCCTTGAAAGAAATCAATCATGTATTTATGGATTCAGTATTCACAAGTTTGCCTACTCACTCAAATGTATTTGTAACCACAAAATTGATACTCATGCTGCTCTCAGTCCATCATGACATACACAGATGGCAGAGGATTTGAGTCACCTGATGTACATGTCCTCAGCTAAGGTCCAACAAGGTGATGTTCTGCCTTCTTGTTTCATACTTTTCTCATCCTGGAAACCAATTCCTTTTGCAATCTATTCAGTACCACACTGGTAGCATTTATTGCTCATTCTGTCAATGGTTTCACTGTTTAAAATGGCGCCCAAGCATAGGGCCGAAGAGCTGCCTAGTTGTTCCCAAGTGCAAACAGGCTATGATAGGGCTTGTGGAGAATATATGCATGTTAGATAAGCTTTGTTTGAGCAAGAGTTATAGTGCTATTGGCTGTGAGCTTAGTGTTAATGAATAAACAATGTACTTTAAATAAGGTGTATTAAAACACAAACGCACATAAAACAAGGTTATGTATTGATCACTTAATGAAACTACGGTGGCCAGAGGCTCACCAAATCCTAACCCTGTATTTCCTGTAGGATCCGTGGCATGAATTCAATTTCTGTGGCAACTTTAGAAAGCAGACTGTCCATGAATAGTAGGAATCTGGGAATCAAATACATATATAGCATTCACCCTTGCCCATGGTTTCACTTTCTCATGGCCTAGAAGCAGGCGAGTCTCTTTCTGATGTTTTGTCTGAAGGTCCATAGTAGCCTCACTCCTTGTCATAGTGCCTGCATCATTCAGCTCACGTCATCTCATCACGCAGGCACCGTAAGCTCTCATGTTGTCACAAGAAGGGCGAGGATGATACAATAAGGTATTTTGAAAGAGAGAGAGAGAGAGAGACCAGATTCATATAACCTTCTTACAGTATATTGTTATAATTGCTCTATTTCATTATTGGTCATTGCTGTTAATCTCCAATTGTGCCTAATTGGTAAGTTAATCTTGAACATAGATATGAATGTATAGGAAAAATCAGAGTAAATATAGGGTTTGGTCCTATCAACAGTTTTAGGCATCCCCTGGGGGCCTTGGGATGTGTCCCTACATATCTTGTGTATCTACACACACACACACACACGTTCTAGTTCTCTGGAGAACCCTGACTGGTACACCAGCTCATGGAGTGTGAGCTCCCTAAGGGCAGGTCGATCAGAAAACTGTTCTGTGGCTCTTATTCCTCCCAGGATAAGGTCAGAGAGACCAACTCTCACAGACTAGTCAAAACCGATGGTGATCTGAGCCCTGCAGACCTGTGCAGTCTCACCTTTCCTCTCATGGCATGGGTCAGGCCTTTAGCCAAACTCACCCCCGCACAGTCCCTATAGTCATCACCCCAGTGCCCTGTTCCACGTCTTAGTCCCCTGCTTTCTGACTCTGTCTGGTTGGACCTCTACCCACTGCTTCAGCCACACGGCACCACCATCCAAGCCTCACTCACCTGCACCCTCACTCATGCCCCAGCATCCCTGTACCACATCCCTGGTATCCTGTAGCCCAGCCCATCTGGATATGTTTCCTCCCTAGAATACTCTTTTACCCCGTTTTGCTAGTTAAAACTTACTTTCCCTCCATAACCTAGCTCTCACTTCCTTCCTTAAAGAAGCCTTCTTTTGCCTCCCTTGTTAATTTCTCTTTACCTTCCCTCTGTAGCACTTGGCACAATCACAAGCTATCAGTTCCAGGTAGCATTTAATCTGTTCTTAATGATTGTCTTCATCTTTTGTTTCATGGATCCTTATGGTAGTTTGGGGAAACCAGAATATTGTAATCAAATGCATGATACAAAATACACAAGATTACAAAGACACTTGCATTTCAATATAACTGGTTATCAAAATATTTTCTTAAATGTTGTGTGTTAATAAATGTGCTTTTTTATGAAGGCACTAAATAACAGGATCGAGGGGAAGGTCTAATAACCACTATAAGTTTGAAGTGGTGGTAAGTACAAGTGGTCTTTCACAGCATCTGTAACACTTATAATAAGATATAAAATACGGAATTTGTATTGGTAAGCAAAGTGACAGACACTGCTAATTCTACCGGATTTGTTGCTTACATTCATAATAGAAGGGGATAGTTAACATCAGTAAAGGGTTTCTGAAAGTAAAGATATTACTTTTTCCATCCAACTTCACAGATCCCTACCCTCTGCTAAATTCCATCTGTATTCTCTGCATTAGAAAGTCCAGATTTATGTCTGACTTCTATACTTGATCAGGAAGCTCTGAAGGGTAGTCCTGTCTGATTCTGCTTACCATTGTATCCCTAGGACTTAGGACATAGTACGCATTCAATAAAAGTTGCTGGAGGGCCAAACGGAAGGAGGACAGGGACTCCCTTGTATGCTTGGCTGTGCGACCTTTTACCCAGGTTTTATAACCTTGAAACTGAGGTCCCTTTGTCTCTCCTGCAGATAATCTTCCATGTTCACAAACTGTAAACCTGGGGTTGGCTCTCTGTCCTCTGAACACTCATATCATGAAGTACTTCCCGTCAACCTAGCTCTTCTGACAATTGTTGATTTCATTATCTGTCTTCTCCCTCACATGTTTTGAAAGGGAGATTTTTTTTAAGGGGCACAGTTATAGCTGATGTAACTCTCTGTATCGTCAGCATTCACTAACGCAGGGACCAGGACTCAGTTTTGTTCTCAATGGATTTTCAAAATGACACCAAATTTGATTCTCTCCTTTTCTCCCACAGAAGTGTCATCTCTGCTCTACCTCTCACATCACAGGGGACCCCAGGCTGCTCTGTGACCCCTCTCCCCTTGCCTTCCAACCCTTCTGCAATTCCTCCTCTGTGGGCCCATGGGTCAGGGTTCATGCAACCCCACTTTCATGCACTGGGTCAGAAACACGCCCTTTGAACACGAACAGTAGCATGCATTTCATAAATCATAGAATCTGCTTCCCTCTCATCTGTTGCTGAGAAACTGAAGACACATATGTTCCTTGAAATGAGAATAACTTTCCTAAGAACAGAAAAGCAGCATATCCACTCCCATTTATCCCACCCAGTTGAAGAGAGCCAAGATTCTTGAGGCCACCAGAAACCCCAGGCTCAAATGTCTAGGGTCAGAAAAATGGGAGCAGTTTCCAACTCCCTGTGCCTTGTGTCTCCCTTGAGTTTGCCAGAGGGACGGACACTGGCTGATGGTGACTTGTGCTTTTTCTATTTGTCCATGGATTTGTTTGACAAATCCCTTTGCTGGAGGGAGGAAGTGATAGGAGAGGAAAGCTCTTGGGAACACAGGAGGAATTAAAGCAGCTGCTTTGGACGATGGGTTGCTTATAGACCAAGTATTTCCCAATCGAAATACATCCAATCCTTGTGCACTCACTTCAGTTGCTGCATGAATATACCACTTTTTGTTTATCCATGTCCCTGCGCACAGGCATTTAGATTTTATATCTCAATATCTAGCTTCGCAGACAGAGCACGTTAACATTTTTGCAGGAGTCTCCTTGGGTATATTTTTGAGAATTGCTCTAATGACTATACACTAGAATAGAATTTCTAGGTCATGAAGTGTGTATATCTTCAACTGCATCAGAGCTAGCCAAATTCTCTTCGAAATGCTTGTACCATTTATGCTCCCATTAGCAATACAGAAGCGTGGCTGTTCCAATCCATGATACTGTCAGACTTTTTCATGTTGCCGATTGTAGGGGTGCGAGCTGGTAGACCACTGTAGTTTTCATTCTCATGTCTCTGACTGGTATCTTCAGAGAGCTGTAGCTACCCGCAAGGGCTTCTGATGCATTAAGGACATGGTCATAATTAATCTGTCCAACAGCTCTGTAAGGTAAGTATAACTCTGCCATATTTTACAAATTTGCTTTCAACCCCACAACTAGAATGCAAATCCTGCCTATTCCAAAGCATAAATAATGAATCTTGGAACACTGAAAAAAAATAAAATTTAATTTTAAAAAAAGCATATACTTAATCACCCTCTATTACAGCCCTCCTCTCTCTAGACCAACATGTAGGCAGCCACTCACTGCTGAAGACTGAAACTCCGAACAGGCAGCTGGGATGTTACTTAGTACTTTCTGTCCGTGCCCCATCACTATAGCTAACTTAGAAACCTAGGGAGAATCCTTTCACCCCCAGGGCCCAGCCCAGGTCTGTACACATAGTAGGTTCACAGTATGTGTCTTTTATAACAAGGACAATATGGTGGTACTAAACCTTAGTGAATTTCATAGAGATTATAAGGTGGTGTGGCTCCAGTGCTTTCTCTCTTTGTGGCTTTAAGCTCCATACAGGTTAGAATCTTGTGAATGCAATTACTCCCTATTCTCTTAGAGTCTTTGTTGTAAACTGGGGCTCTCTTACCCTTCTCCTCCTCCTTTCCTCCCCCAGCCCTCAGTCTCTAGGCTTTCTGTCTGTCTGTCTGTGTCTTTCTTATTACCCTTTCTCTCTTTTTCGGTGTCTGAGGGAACTAAAGGATTTTTTTTTTTTCCTTTTTTGACCTTCAGGAATGAATTTGCTTTGTATATTACTGGTGAGAAGACGAGAGGGGTGATATGGGAGTGTTTCTGATAGAGTGAAGGCAATAACCAGATAGAGTTCCTTGGGGGGGGATGATTTTGTCAACTGTATTGACTCATTTTTATTTTAAACTGGACACATCTGCTGAGGGACCCGGCAAGGGGGATGTCTCTTTATCATTCAAGACTATATCCGCAAGACGGGCTTGCACAGACAGAGCTAGGCTTGATTTAGGGCTGTGTCCCAGTTGCCTGAGTGAGGTCTAGGGAATCAGACTTTCCATAATACACCCCGGATTAGTCATTCGGTGAGCAGGTGAATATTTGCTTTTGCAATTGTGCCTCACTAAATAATCTAGATAGATATAAAAACAGTGAATTCAGCTGCTTGTGAATAGTATGGATATTTGAGCTTTTGTGCAGTACCAATCCCCAGCAATATTTTTTTGTATTAAATACTATGAATCCACTTCACCTGTCAGCACTATTCAAAACACAGAATGCTGTATGAATAGAAAGGATGTTCTGGGATCTTTCAGATGATTACTGTTGCTAGGAAAACCACTTCCTGATATCTTTGTGCTTGCTGTATGTGTCTCTCTTTGTGTACAACTTACAGTGACAAGCAAATTCATAGCATGGTATTGGGGAGGAATTGGGAAAGTTTAGAAATGTTTAAAGAACACTGCTTAAAGTTAAAAAGGGGATGTCATCTAAAATAATAGTTAAGAGTTCTGCCTGCTTTCATGTGGAGAATTATAGCTCTCAGAGGAGAGCCATGGGGCTGCATGTGTGTTATGGTGGTGAAGACTTCAGGGCCCTTCCAGTCACCATTTTCCAGAACCTCAGAACTAGGTAATGCTTTTTTGGTGCCTGAGGAAGTGACCGTCTTTCACTCCTGGTGAAAATTACACCAATTATTGTCTCTATAGTGTCAGCTCTGCTTCCAGTCACAATTCTGCAAGACTGATGGGAGGGGAACTGTGAACACTCTCTGGGACATGGTGGAGAATGAAAATTGGAGCCCAGTAAGAGAAGCCCATTCATTCATTCATTCATTCACTCAAAACAAGGCATTCTTCCCAAGTCTGCATCAGAGGAGAGACAGGCATTTCTCATTCTAGCAACAGGAATGGCCTGGGAGAGTAAAAAACAAATATGGCATCGGTACTAGTGCCTGGCACAAAGGCCCCCCCAAAACAGAGATGGGATGGATACGTAAGTCATGGTAGCGACATCATATCAAGCTCTGTGTTGTTCCAAGAGCCATACGTTGTTTCTGTAGACTCTCCACAAATGGAGGGACCTGGGCTCAGATATCTCACTTCTCTGCCCTCATCTGTAAGATGGAGATGCTGTGCTCATCCATTTAATGAGGTTGATGAGGGGGCCTAATGGCAAATGCATGCAAATCACTCATGACAGCACCTGGGGCATGTTAATGATCTCATTACGTGCTGCTTGGAAAACCCAAGAAAGAAAGAACCTGCCTTAACATCTAGAGTGTCTTCCTGCCTTCCTCGCTCATGGGTCTCACTGGTTCATCACCAGTGTTCCAGATGTGGACTTACCCATGTTTTCTTGAAATAGAGTGAATAATCTTGCCAGCAGAGGTTATTGGGTGTTTTAAACCAGTATCATCATCATCATCATCATCATCATCATCTCAATAATAATCATGATAAAGTGAACACTCCTCAGTTATTTCGTATTAACCACATGACTTCACGTTTGTTCTCTCACTGAGCTACCCTGTCACCCTGAGCACACAAGAGTAGGAGAGAAGATACTGCGTCTTCAGTAAAGCCAGTGAATTGCCCAAGGGCCCAGTGAAAACAGGATGAGGCCGTGGCTCCAACCCATCCAGCAGTAGCCCGTGGAGCCACAGGGGAGGAAACCAAGGGAAAGGAATAGGGATGCTTAAAGGTTATTTCAATCATCAAGACCCTCGTGCCTATCTCTGGGAGTCCATCTGGTTTGTCACTAAGATTATTTTTCATATCTTGACTCCAGGAAAGGTTTGGGATAAACTGTATCTGAAATGATAGCAGGGGACCAGACTGTTAGCAAACACCTTTGAATCAGGGACTTGTCTATGTTTCAGTCCCCCAGAGGACATGGATTATTCCCATTCCAAGGCTGCTGGGAGAAGGGACATGGTGTGACATTGTGTGGGCTATGGGATTTTAGGGATACAAAAAAAAAGGAAGACTGGAAGGAAGGAAGGAAGGAAGGAAGGAAGGAGGGGTCCTTCTCTAAGTATCACCCCCTGGGCAGGGCAAAGCCATCAAACTACCATTATCTCAGAGGACCAGATCTTAAGGTGATTAGTCAGAGTAGCCAGGTCCCTCCAGAATCCCATGTAAAGGGAACATCACACAGTTGCATGGGGAGCTGCCAAGGAAGAGGTGGAGAATGTGCCACAGACATGATGGCATCGATGAAAACAAAGATGGAGAGCAAAGCAGGAGATGAAGGATTCATAGAGATCAACATCGCCCTATTTCCCCAGGGAGTAAGAGTTGGCCCTATTCTCCTTGAATCTGAAACAATGAGCTAGGAGGCACTTGGAGAATAGCCTTGGATGACATGGGCCCCATACCACATGCCCTTATGTCCTAAGGGCCACATCTGGTACATTTGCCTGATGACCACTAGAAAGATCGAGGCAGAGCCCAAGGTTCCCATCTACTCCCTGCTCACATGTACGAACACACATGCATACACTCGCAAGCACATATGTACACATGAGTATGTATGCATTTATATTATGTAGGAGAGATACTGAATACATACTTTTTAAAGTTTTATTTGAAAGAGAGCATGAGCGAGAGAGCAGGAGCAGTGGGGAGAGGAAGAGGTAGAAGCAGATGCCCCACTGAACAGGGGACGGGGGCTCGATCCAGGACCCTGAGATCACAACCTAAGCCGAAGGCAGATGCTTAATTGATTGAGTGACCCAGGTGCCCTCAAGACAAAATTTAAATGAAAAGACCAAGTTTATCAAAATGCTAGTTCTGTATCCTTGCAGTACATAGTAATAAAAGGCCAAGATGGATATGTTTATACATAAACTGCTCAGTGATTTTTTTTTTTTCCAGATGGGGTCAGGGAGGGGCATTTATGGGCAAAGACGTTGTCTTTCTATTCTATATATTTCTATATATGTTTTTTTAAGTAGTAAGCATGTATTGATTGTGTCATCAACTTCCCCCAGATAAAGCTTCGTGCGCTGGGAGGGAAGGGGATGAGAAGGCATCCTACGTGCACGTTTTGCTGTAGTGATCCATCAGCCGGTTAATTACCACCCATAGCGATGAAATAATTTTATTTTCTTCATTTGCCTGATTAACTGTTTTTATTCAGGGCATCTGACACATCAAAATGGTGATTCAATAAATAAAAGGAATCTTAGACATAAAAGAGCAAGTAGCTCAGGTAAAATGAAGCACTTTGTGAGCTCTGTACGCTCATTTTTATAGGGTAATGGTCTCGGCAGGGGACAGCGATGGGTAAATACAGAACCCATTTTGATGAAAACAGGGTCAACAAACCCCCTCTTCCAAAAGGAGATGGGCAGAATCTCGGGACTCTTCTTGCAAACTCTCCCACCTCTGTGAGCATTAGGGCCTAGAAAGCCCCAGAAAGGCTTGTAGGAACACTCCGTGTCAAGCTCTCATTGAGCTTTTGAAGCGTAATGGAAATATATGGATTTGGGGGTTCTTAGCCCTGGAGTCAATCTCAATTCACCAACCACAAGTTTTAAAACCAAGGGCCAGTGCCTTAATCTCTCTGCAACTCAGTTTCTTTATCTTTAAAGTGGGTCCAGAACTCCTCTCTCTTAAAATTAGAAGCAAATGCATCCCGCCTCCCACAATAGTCAAGGAATAGCATCAGCAGCTTGGTTGAATTCGTACCAGCTCAATAAACATTTACTAAGTAGTTATGTTGTGTCATGAACTCTACTAGGCTCAGGGGGATGTGAGAGTAATAAAAATCTACTTCAGACCTCAAGATCTTACAATCTAGAAGCGGGCATTTATTTTCTTTATTTATAGTTCATTTTCTGAGACATACTACCATATCGCACTCATAAGGCCTGTGGCCAATGTGCTACTGCTACGAAAACACTCAAGTTTGTACATGGTTCCATTTTTATGAATTTGAGGGGTTTGTAAGTTCATGCACAGGGTACGATCACTCTTCTTCCTCCCTCCCCCCCTCTGCTCCTTTCTTCTCTTCTCTTGTCTCTCCCTTTTTTCTTTTCTTTCTTTCTTTCTTTCTTTCTTTCTTTCTTTCTTTCTTTCTTTCTTTCTTTCTTTTCTTTCTTTCTTCTGTTTCTCCCTTCCTCCCTCTCTTTCTTTCTCTCTTCCTATTCTCTTTTTCTCTTGCAGCTTTATTGAGATCGAAGTTTACATATTACACAATGAGCCTGATAAACTTTCTTCATTAGTAAAAAAACAGTTGAGCAGTTAGAGTCGGCACAGGGAAATGATCTATAACCCAAGGTCTTCCACCCAAGCTGTATCCTTACTTGTCATAATGCACTTCTACGAACACCATGTGAAAAAACAGCGTTTTTTATTCAGCGGCAGATTATCTGTTTTGTGGGGGTGTGGGGGAGGGATGGGCATCAGAAATCAGAGAGTATCATTGCAAATGTACATAATCCATCAGGAGTGCTGGGGTAAGAAAAATGACGAAGCAATCCACTTATCTAATGGAGTGCTGCACAGAGAGACTTTACAAATAGACTCCTTCTCCCTGGGAGCTTTCAAAGAGCATGGATGGAGACAAACACAAGGATCTAATTGATTTGGTAGCTATGAGAATTAATTGCTGTTACCTGCCATAAACACAGAGGGGGCAGGGTAGGAGAGGCTGCAACTGCTTGTCTCCTAAGCTGGGGGAAGACTTCCTGGAAGAGGCGGGGCCTTGGAAACCACACGAAGGATGACCGGAGGAAGAGAGTGCCCAGGTCACCAGCAGTCACGGCTTGGAGGGAGGAGTCTATTACCTTGCCTGCTCTAACGTGTATGTGTCGAGAGAGACACACACTGAGCGGTGACAGCGGGCAGAGGTGACATTTTCTCTCCATTCTGTGAACATTTTCATCAAATGGTGAAGGACTCAGAAGCATAGACACTCATGCACCTCTCTCTGCCTCATTCTCATTGCTCCTTTCCGGTGAGAGGGACTCTCGCAGTAGACAGGTACCCTCAGCCTCAGATCTAAGGGAGTGAGCCAACAGAGGGGAGAATCCAAGACAGAAAGAGGAATACAGTTCAATCTCAAGAGCCAGAACCCCATGGGACACCTGGTGGTGGGTGTGGCCAAATGGCTCCCTGCCACACTAGGGGACCCAGGAGGCCACATGTTGTCACCAGGAGGGACCCCTCCTTAACAACCAGTCGTGCGACCTTACAAACAGATTTCCTGGCTCGTGGGGAAGTTGCCAGGGTGAAGCCTGATACTGAGGAACACAGCCCAGTGTAATTTATTCAGGCTCCAGATCACTCTCAGAAGGAAACAGGTCCCTATCTCAAGGCACCACAGAAGATTCACAACCCAAGTGTGAGAGGAATGTTATTTTTCAATAACAAATTAATTTGCACATCAAGCCTTTTTGCTTCTGGCTGGAAGAAACAATCTCTGCCAGCTCATGGCTCCTTAGTCAACTTACAGTTGTGTGTCTAAGTTTGGGGCCATTTGTAGAGCAAAGATGTCAGGATGGGGGAATTTGGAACAGTCTAAGATGGTAGATACAAGCTGGGTGTAGCCACTAAACTGAATTAAAATGAACTCAACTTTAAAATTCAGTTCCTCCGTGGCACTAGCTACATTTCAAGAGTTTAATAGGCACATTCACTAAACCCGGCGCAGACAGAGCATTTCTGTGGTGGTTTACAGGGTTGTCATCTAGCACCTTGAGAATTTTCTGAGATATCTTATTCTCTGCTTTTCAGCCAAGGAAGCTGAGACTCAGAGAGCGTATGTAACTTGCCAATGGTCACTCAGAGGCTAGGTAGCCAAACTGAGACTCGAACTTCTTCCTGGTTGGGGGCGAAACCATAATTCTTTTGCCACTCCCTTCTCTTTCCCATCACAAGTCTGTGAGGTCTAAAACTAGCTCTATAGAGAATGAGGTAACCTGGCTCTGGAGCCATCATTCCCAATAAAATTAAGTATCACATGAACTTTATCCCCTCTTTCATTAAGATTTTCAAATCCTCTAATGTCCAGAATTGTGAAACTCTAAGATTATCTTCTGTATTTCTCCTATTACAACACTTCTCTGAAGAGTGAATGGCCTCTCCGTCTAGCTGGGGTGAAGATGAAAAGGCAAGTCCCTGAGTAAAAAGCGCGTCAATTAATATAACAAAATATCACCCAGACTTCTTAAGTCTAACTGAAAAGGACCGGGTGGATGAAGGAAGGTATTCATCAACTCGGTTGCCTCAGAGGAGTCAGACTTTCCAGTCCAGGCAACCACCTCCAAATCTCAGTGGTTTAGTCCATGCAGTTCATTTCTTGCTCATGCAAAGTCCTCTGAAGGTAGAGCACCCCCATGCTGTGACTCAGTGGGGCAAGTCATCCCATCCGTGTGACTCTGGCCACTGAACCCGTGGTCTTTACACTTGCTACCAATGGGACAGAGTGTGGGGATCCCACAGGGGCTTGGCATCCCTCGATCCAGGGTGACTCCTTGACCTGGTTCACACCCCTTGGCAGCTTCAGTTACACCGCCCACCTCACTGCAAAGGCAACGGGAAAGGTCAAGGAGGGTAAGGACTAGTAGGTGAGCTTGGCCACACTGGTGAGATAAAACAATTGCCAATAAGAAAAAGAGCCATGCTTGATGATGTACTTGAGTGTGACTAAATGGTCTGTGTGTACTACCTCATTTAATCCTCACCACAGCCTTGTGAGGCAAGTGCTCTCTCACTCTCTCCTAAAGATGAGCACAGGGGAGCTTAGATGGGTTAAGAGACATGACTAAGGTCAAGTGCATACAGATGGCAATGCCAGAGCGTGAACTTAGGTCTGACCAATATCAAAGCTCAGTCATGCTTGGTTAGACGTCAGATTTCTTTTCTATTTTTTTCTTTAAGATTTTATTTATTCAGGGGGCACCTGAGTGGCTCAGTGGGTTAAGGCCTCTGCCTTCAGCTCAGGTCATGATCCCAGGGTCCTGGGATCGAGCCCCACATCGGGCTCTCTGCTCAGCGGGAAGCCTGCTTCCCCCCTCACCCCCGCCCTGCCTGCCTCTCTGCCTACTTGTGATCTCTGTCAAAAAAATAAATAAAATCTGTAAAAAAAAAAGAGATTTTATTTATTCAAGACAGAATGAGAGCAAGAGTGGGGGAGGGGCAGAGGGAGAAGGAGAGATGCTTGCGTAGACTCCACGATGATTGCGGAGCCTGATTCAGGACTTGATCTCACAACCCAGAGATCACCGATCTGGGCTGAAATCAAGAGTCAGACACTTAAGTGACTAAGCCTCCCACGCACCCCGACATCAGATTTTTTTTTTTAAGAAAAAGTAAAATTACACTCTAGAGTAGTGTTATCTAGTAGAACTTTGTGCAAAGGTGGAAATGTCACTGTGCCTGTGTGATCCAGTATGGTAGTCATGAACCACATGTGGACACTGAGTGCTTGAAATGTGACCAGTATAACCAAAGGACTAGATTTTTAATTTAAATTTAAATTGTATGGAGATTTAAAAAAAAATGAACAATAGCATTATAATTTAACTTTCGATGTGTAAATGCTCCTTCTTCAAAAATAGACCTCCTTCTTTGAGGTCAAAGATCATAATTTACTCATCTCTTTATCTCATTTAGCACAGGCATAGCGCTTTGCAGATAAAGGTTGTTCAGTAAATATTTATAAATTATTATTTGATTTTAATCCACTATAAGATGTTCTGGATTATTAAGAATGTGGTTTACCTACAAGATTGGCATTGGCTAATAAGATGTATTATCGTATTTTCAGAAGTTGCTTCCAAGGTTTTAAAAAAATCCCTGATTTTTGGGGAGAGTGGGGATGTGGGGGGAGGGGGAGTACTGAGTCCCCTATTTCCCATACTGATTTTTTAAAAGGAAAATGAAGATCTAGTTTTAAGTGCTTCTTTCATATCGAACAGGAGCAGAATGAAATGGGGAAACTTAATGGATCTCTTTCTGTGAATAAAATGACAGATAAAATATCTATTTTGCTCACATATTTTTCATTCACAGACAGTTCATTTCAGTAAATATCTTACCACCTGCACTTGTCTATTTTCCAAGGTTTTTGGGAAATTTCCAGTAAGTTCAGTTGGACTCCATGGTTGGTATTTATGAGGCCGTGCTTAAAGGGAAATTGCATCAAGGATGTCATCAGCTCACTTTTATTTTTTCTGTGTTTTTCTTGAACGTGTAGTTGGCAAGCTCTCAAAACCCTTATCAGGTCATAACTCAAAGATACATGTGGCCTCTACAGCTGGGTTAATATTTATAAAACACTCTTTGCTCCCAGCCTTTTTCTTCTGTTTTCCCCCACCCCTGGGGCTCCTGCCTTTTCATAGGTCTGTCATCTGGAAATTGGAGGATGCCACGTCTACACTGACACAGAGTACCTTCTGTGGCCTCCCCGCAGAGGATGTCCTCTCAAACAGGCTCTGTTGGTCCTTAGAACTGAATGTTCTACACCAGGTTCTCTCAGCCTCAGCACTTTTAGCCTTTGGGGGTCACAGAATTCTGTTAAGGGGAGAAGGTCCTATGCTTTCTAGAGTGTTTAGCAACATCCCCAGATCCAAGGGGCTAAGATGACAGTAGCATTGCCCTACCCAGCCATGACAACCAAAAATGTCTTAAGATGTTGCCTATAGTCCCTGAGGTGTGTGTGTGTATGGGGGGGGGGGTTGGGAAGGGCGGGTAGCAGAACAGCTGCTTCCCGCTGCTTCATCCTCTGCTTCATTCAGCTGACACATATCTCAGGTCTCAGCTCACATGTCATTTCCAGGGACCCACGACCCCATGGGTCATGTTCTGTGGTTGTCACTCTCTTAGGACCTATGAAGCCCGTAATCTCTGTTTGTAGCTACCTGTTCACTGATGACCATCACCTCTGGTCCTTAATTCTCACGGTGACATGCAGGGCAAGGGCCCTGTGAAGCGTTTCCACTAAGTAACTTGCTTTGAAAATTGCCTCACATTTTTAGGGTTCAGCAATACTTTCAGGCTTACTTCTCTCTCCTCTTCACACACAAAGTGTCAATAGCACCTCTGCCTTCATAGAATTTGCTGGACCCTGGTGTGACGTCTCTAATAAGAAAGATTAGAGGGGAGATGATCACAAACTTTCTTTAAAAGGATGATGCGTTTAGTGTCATGGCTCTGACCTCTCTTGATGAAGGAGGAATCCATTTTCAGTTTAAGACTTAGTTTGCAAATCATGTTCTCCAACAGAAAAATGAAACTAGGGATCCCCACAACAAGGGTAGTGCCCAAATGGTCTGGGTAAGACCTCAGGCCCTCTGCTGATTTATTCCTGTAATGGGTAGTTCTCATATTTGTTGACTGAATGAATAAGCAACTGCTATGTGCCAGGTTTTCTGCTAAAGCTGGAAATAAAATAACAAGCAAAAATAAGCATGGCTCCTGCCACCTTGGAACGAGCATTCTGGTGGGAGGATGATACTAACTGAATAATTATACCAATGATGGTGTAGCTACAGAGATTATAGGCTTCAAAGGTTCGAAGAGAGTGATGACCATGGAATATGACCCATATCATGCCCACCCCCCCGGGGATGACACTTGAGCTGAGACCTGAAGCATAAAGACAAGTAAACTAGATGATGTAGGTGGGGGAAGACTGTCCCAGACAAATGGATCTGCAGGTACAAACAATGCCTTTTAGAGAAAGGAATTAAGATAAGTAACATAATTGGAGAAAAAAAAAACAAAAGTCAGTGGGTTTGGAGCCCAGAAATCATGGGGCAAGACTGGGCATGAGGAGGCCAAGTTGATAAAGTTTATGGGCTGTGTGTAGTTCCCACAAGGCCAGCTGCTCTTTCCCCCATCAGCAGATGCTCATTGATAGGCTTTGAGCAGTCAAGTGAAAGATGGTGTCAGCACTGTGCAGAGGTCTCTAGCTGCTATGTGGAGAGTGAACTAGGGGATGGTATGCAATGGGGTAGGAGACCATAAACTCAGATGGCTGTCCAGTTGAGAAGGAGCTCAGGCCAGGAGGGTCTACTAAAGACAGAGAGGTAGGAGAAGGAATATTAGTTGGCAGCTGAACCAAGAGCATGAAGTGAAGAACTTGACCAGTAGGCCGCCCTGGGGGCAGATCAATTACAGCTTGCATCTGTCCTGGTGGGTGGAAGTCCTTATTGAACCAGTGTTCAGCATATTGCCTACAATCTCTAGGATGATCCAAAAGGACGGAAATCAAGGGGAAAAAAATAGCTCAGTCTGCCTCTTAAGGTTTTGGCATATACAACTGGAAGGCTGATGTCATCTGTCCAGAGAGTGAATGCTACGGAAAAACCAAGCTGGTGCTAAAAAATCATGAGCTTTGTGTAGGATGTGTTGAATCTGAGGTGCCTTTAAGATATTATGGGAAGAAGAAATCTGGTTGGCTGCCCTGCAAGGGAGGAACTTCCCCCAAGGATGAGAATTATTAACTAGGGATGGTCCTTTTGCAAAACATTTCATTCCTTGGCCACATGGTACATAATATGCTATTTGAACAATTGTTAAGCAAGGGCAGGTTATTTTTAGCAAGTAACAAGAGAATTGTAAAAATGAAAAAAAAAATGAGATTTGTCAACCACAATTTCCCTCCTCATCTCCACGCCAACTAGTCTTTCAGATCCAAAAACCATCCAGGGCCCAGCTTTCTGCATGGGCACCTGGTGAGGTAAGGATGTTGACAATATTAGGAATGCGCCATCCACTTCTGGAGGGAGATAAGCCCCTTGTCAAGTTGCGTCTTGCCCAGGGCATCTGTAGGAGAGAGTCTCCTTTTCTTCACCTTCATCTGCTCAGTATCTTAATCCCAAATTGTGGGAGTGAAACTCGGGCAACCTTTAAGGATATAATTTGCTTCCTATTACATTATTTCTCCCCATACAGGAGAGACCAAGTGTTTGTCATTTACGAGTGTCATGTCATTACATTCCATATTGCAGTGTAATGATGTGAAATGATTAAATGACAAAATGCCAGCTCACTGCCAAAAATTTAAAGTGGCATACTTTTATTTGTAGATTGGAAAGCTATTATTAATTCTTATATTGACTTTGCCCGATGAAATAAAGCAAGCAGACTGGTGCATACAGAAAAGGGGTACTATGAGGCAAGGACCGGAGCCCCAGTTCCAACATAAACAGAAAGAGTTCTCTAATTCTGGCATCTTCTGCAGGCTACATGTCCAGCGCTAAATGTATTAGTTTAGAACAGTCTTGTCACCTGATGAATGTGGAGTGACAGGCCTCAAAATACAACCTGACTGGAGTTTTTATTGAGAAGAAAGATGGGAACTGAGAACAGGTGGCTGAGAAGAGAAAATGGCCGATTCGCCTCCTCCACCTGCCCCCAGTCTTCACCGCCTTTTCTCCACCAGCATTTATTGGGAGATTGAATTTTATTCTTGTTTTTTCTTTCAAGGGAAAAAGAGCATACAAATAGCATTTCCTTTACGTCATCAAATTACCAGAAGACTCCGTGGTTGGTAAAATAACAACTGCTCCTTTTCTCTCCCCGTAGGCTATGAAATTGCACGTGGAAATAATTGAGAGGGTTAAAAATCTCTTTCTCAGAAGTATATATTTTTTAAGCTTTTAGAGTTCAAATCTGTCTCACCTCAAGTGTTTGAGGATTTGTGAAGAAACAGAACTACAATTTCTATCTACCATTTATGCCTTCATTTGATGAACGCATTCATTTCCTAATTCCAAAAGAATCTTCTCACGACCATAGTCTAGTGACTTTCTTTTGCTTCCTCTTGTTTTTTCTCCCCTGAGCAATTGTCTCTTCCATTTCTTTGTGCGGACAAGGAAATGCCATGTGTCTCAGCTTGGTCACCTCCACTGAGTTTTCTACCTCAGCAGTGTTCTTGCCTTAGGAGTTCTCTGCCTTGATTTGGTTTGGCTTTTGTTTTACTTTCCTTTTAATTATTCCCCTTGAATATCAGCTCATGCTATATGTTTTTTATTTCCATCTTTATTACATCCTATGACCACTTTGGCCTAGTAGCTTCTTTCATTGTCAAGGCTGTTGGGTAAAAGCTGATTGATTCTACAGGGAGTAGGAAATAAAACCAAGGTACACCATGTGGTTCTGTTTCAGTTTTTTACTACACGTGGACACTTGCAAGGTCAGTCACCTGTGGCGCAATCATTTTTAAACAGGAATACACCAAACACACAGAAGCTTCTAGATTTATAGATACTAACTCATGCCCGCCAAGATGGCCAATAATCTTTGCTTTTGCTCCAACACATGGGACATATTGCCTTGTTTTTGGCACACTGGTAGGGGCACAAAGAACACGTTATTCCTGGAAAGGAATTCCAGTGGACAATGGCTCAGGTAACAAAGCTGTCCGAAGCTTATTTGGCTTGTGGGAAACGCTTACAAGTTTTGTGATTGGCAAGTTATCACTCTGTCCACAGACATTCCAGTTTATGGATAAAATGACTTGCCATTTCGTTTGGATTTTCAGTGAGTCACGGCATCTTTCTTTGGTCCCTGGGTTGCCTTCATCAGAACATGCAAGTTGGGTACAAGCTTCTGCCTGCAACACTGTGATCAGGAAATATCACCCCTTCTAATGCTTCTGTTCACTGCTTCTTTGGAGACTTCTCTTTCTACATCTCCCTGGCACTGGCTCATGTTTGGCAGTCAGTGAGAACTAAGGGTTCTCCTGGAAGACAATACATTGAAGAACACTGGAGGATTTTTTTTTCTTTATATATAGATGGCTTTGTCATTCTGTCCTAAATCATGAATGCATAAAAGAGCAGCCAAGAACAGCTCAAATGACTGCATCAAGGACCCTGGAATAATAGGCCAGCACCACCCACATCTGCAAAACAGATCATATGATGTGTGTTCTGACTAATATACATAGAGCATGGGTTCACCTGAGACCTCTCTCACATTGTCATGCTTTACAGGTTATTGTATATTTTCATGAAAAAAAATTCTTCTCTCCAGTGTCATTTACCTTTTCTGAAATCACCCAAAACCCTGGCCTCCTCTCCAATGACATTTGTTTTTTCACTTTCTCATGCATGTACACCTATTTAGCTGTCCATTTAAATGCTCCAGGTAAGTAGTGAAAAGGATAGTTATCGGCCCTGTGGTCATTGAGAGCTGAGGTCTCAGGAATGACCCAGGGACCGGAGCAAAGAAGCAGAACAATTTCAGTTGGTGAAAACGTTATGGGAAGGTGATCACACAGAGCAGTGTCATTGAGAGTGGGTTAGGAGTGGGCAAAGAGAGCTGGTGTAGTCACAGAAATCTTCCAAGACGAGGCAACATTTCAGCTGAGAATGGAGGCTGGAGTGGCCATCACGTTAGTCTAAGGAAGCACTTTTCAGGCAATGGAAATGGCAGGTACAAAGACTGTACATTAGGGATGAGCTTGGATGGGAAGCAGTCAGTGCGGCAAGATGGCACGGAACTATGGGAAAATAAGAATTAAGACCAGGGCAGTCAACAGGGACCCACTCAGGCAAAGATTTTCAAACTTATGGTGCAACCCCAGGCTTGCCTGGCCTTCCCTTGTCTCTGCTTTGTTCGTTTTGGTTTTAGAAAGTTGTATCTATCCCTCCACCTTCCAGACAATAAGAAATACCACTGAAATAGAAGCAAGTGGTTCTCCACTGATATTCTGGGGCATAAATAGGTTGCTAAATGTTGACTGATGTGTAAAATTTAGTTTTGCTCCACCAAAGGATACATACACTTATGGCAAAGTCTGTCAGCTGCAACAAGGGAGTAGAAAAGATGCCCACCATAGTGTGGGGCAGAGGACATCTTACATTAATAATAAGTATGAGATGCCCCTCCCCCTCTTTGCTGCCTTGAATGATGGTATCCTGCTTAGAGCTGTAGCCGCCATCTTAACATCAAGACTGGGAAGTGGAGGATCATCTCAGAAATTCTGAGCGCAACCCCAGATATCCTTGAAGAGCTGAGCTGAGCAACCGCTTAGCTCCAGATTTCTTGTTATGTGAGAGGAGGAAAATCTGACTTGTTTAAACTCACATGATATGTAAGAGCCTAGAATCAAGCTCAGCTTGCCAAGGGAAGAGCTAGTGTTGACTAAAAGTGTAAGAACTTTGCCTCATGAGTTTGTGAGAGAACTCAGTCAGGACAGCAAATAGCTGTACTCAAGTAGTGGCCCAGTGCGGAAATGGCCTGGGGGAATGAGTAACAGTGATGGTGAGAGACACTGGAGCTATGGTTTCATTGTAACTATTTCATTCAGCGTGGCTTAGAGGTTTGTTTATGGTTTGGTTGGGTTTGGTTTAGTTTTTGTCAAAATACAACCAATCTTCCAGTAATCTGAAGAAAAAGTGTGACCCACTGATATACCCAGATTAGCAAAGAGGAAAGACTTGTCAAGAAGCAAAATGATAATGTCTGTCTGGTGGGTAAGTGACAAGTATTATTATCAAGATCCATCTGGAATCATCGTCCTGACACCAAGGACAGCTTATTCAGCCTGCTTCCCCCTGTCCACTCCTGCATGGCATCAGTTCCTGTCGGGGTTTGGGTTCTCTAACTGCAGGGGACATGCCTTCTATTTCCCAAATCCTACTCTCTTCCTCTAGTTACCTCTATGTCTTCAGGATTTTACTGAGTAAAATGGAAGGGTTGGCCAAAGATAATGATTTGGAAATATGCATGTGTGTGGGTGAGGGGTCTATGAGAAGCAGATGGCTTTCTTTGAGGTAAGATTTGTATAGAGGGCACGGATTGCATGGAGCACTGGGTGTGGTGAAAAAATAATGAATACTGTTTTTTCTGAAAATAAATAAATTAATTAAAAAAATAATAAATTCAGAATAATGCAAAAAAAAAGATTTGTATAGAAACCTACTGGATCATAGAGGTAATGTGGAAATATCACAGTGAAAATGAAGGGGTTGTTCTAGACACGGACTCCATCTCACTTGCTCTATGAGCAGACCCTGAGGATAGTGCCTCCAGCATTCCACTTAAGTGAAGTGAATACTCACTTGATCAAGAGGACTTTAAAGGAAGAAATGACAATGTTCAGGCAATAGCAAGTATGGGAAAGGACAAGATGGGTGGCATGGAAACACGCCTGGAACCTGTCATGGTATAGATGGCATCTGGGTTCGAATGTGGATTTGGGGCTATTTACTGTGGGTCTGAGTCTTCAGTGTTCATTACACTCACCTAATTCTCATTATTTAATGCTGACTGAGAGATGGAATTTGGCACTGGAAGGGCCAGGTTCAAAGTCTAGCTCTACCATTTACTAGTATGTCACATTCAGCAATCTACTTAACCTCTTTGAGGATTAGTTCCATTTCTGTAAGACAGGGATAATCCCCAAGGATACTCATCAAGTTTAAATGACCATGCAAGGCCATTTGTAATCAAGGGGCCTTGAGTTTCAAATCCTAAGTCCTCTGACTTTTCAAGTTCAGTGCTCTTTTTTCTAACCACAAGAAGACCCTACTGGAGATTCGCAAATGATGTGAGTCTTGAGAAAAAGAGGGAATGAGGAAGGAGGGAATGGGAGGAGAGAGAGAGAGAGAGGGACCACAGGGACAGGGGAAAAGGGGAGGAAAAAGGAGAGGAAAAAGGAGAGAAAGTAGGGGAAGAGGTAGGGAAGATAGGAAGGAAGAAATAGTGATCCTGTAATTATAGGCTTAAAAAAAAAATCTTGAATTGATTAGAAATTTCCACCATTAGTCATTCATTGGATTAAAACAGCTATTCCTTTCCTTTTCCTGATGGGATAGTTCTTTTCATTTTGCCAAACTTTGGGGATTACCATGGGGTAGATGATGTGAAATCAAGCAACTTGCAATAAAATGAACATGGCAGTGTCAAGCAGCTTTCCATTTTAGAAGTAAGTGATTGACTGCTAGAGGGGAGGTTGATGGGGAGATGGAGTAATTGGGTTATGGACATTAAGGAGGGAACACAATATGAAGAGCACTGGGTGTTTTGTACAAGTGATGAATTACTGAACTCTACATCTGAAACTAATGACGTACTATATGTTGGATCATTGAGTTTAAATAAATAAAAATAAAGGATTGAGATAGTGCGCTACCTCCTTGATTTGACAGTTGGGCAACTTGGATTCAACCAGGAAAGTCCTCATTGCTGAATGGAGAAGAGTAGGGCAAATTAATTCCAATCAGCAGAAGATCTGCTCTGTGCCTGGGTGAGGCATGCAGGATAGCTGATGACGCTAAAGTTCATAAGCCCTTGCTGCCAATTATAAGGGATTGATTGGGGGGAGGCAGTGAGGATACAAAGCAAGAAGGTCGGAAAATATTTAAACCACAGGTGACCAGGAACCAGGTCTACCTGACATGCAAATGAAGAAACCTAGAAACCTATGTTTGCCTCTTCTGGTTGAAGAAGGAACTTGGAATCCTAACCCAATCTCAACTACACACATCTGGACTCCTGTCTGGGATGAAGATGTCAGTGGCACTAACACAAACCTGTGCACTCCCAACCTTCTTCCTACACCGGAGAGGCTCAGCAAAGGAGGGGGATGGGAACATACAATCCCTCCTTCATAATGAAAACAGCCAGGAAGTGGCCACTTCACAAAACCTTCACCAAGGAAGAAAGTCAACATGAGTTATCTTACATCTTCAATTTTCATTCTAAAGAAGCATGGCTTACTTCACTTTTGAAAGTAATTTTAATGAATACCCTTCAAAAATACTAGAGCCCGACTTTCCAAAATTTATTTTGGAATAGATAGGCCTCCAACAAGTAATTCTCAATATTATTAATATTATTATGTTCACAAAAATCTGATAACAATAGAAGTACATTTTTATTGGGAAAAATCTTACATTAAAACTGGAACTTGAATTTGGCCGACTTCGGTGGCTTGACCAAAAATAGAAATTGGCTTACGTATCTTGCCATTTTTAGGGAAGGTGAAGATATGGATTTAGACACTTGATTTTCTTAGCTTAGGGAGTACTGTAGGCTAAACTGCTCTGGCCCCGAGGGACTCTTTGCTATTGGCAGCCCTGGGCATGGTGAGGTTTTTAAAATTCATTTCTGATATCCAGTTGACATAGATTTTTTTAAGTGTTTAAAATTGTACTGGTCACTACTGCAGCCCTCAAAGAGCTCTGCTCTCACTGCTTCCTAGTTCTTGCTTTTCCTTCTCATGTTTCCTTCACTTCACACTGAGTTCTCTTTCTCAAGGTGGATGTTTGTCACTGAGCCTAAGCAGGAAAGACATATATGAAAAGTCTGGAAACAGGGGAAGCCAGGAGCACCCGCAGGGCTCTGGAGCCAGCTACAGACAGCCATCCCCTCACACCCATTGCAATAATCCACACAGGGTCCTGCTAAAGAGACGTGTGTGACCTGATGATGGATAATGTATGGGGGAATGGGGCTGAGTAATGCATTCAGTTGGGTCCCAGCAAGCCCTTTGTAGAGTCAGAACAAGATGGAAGCCAATGTTTGATTTGTCATTTGCAGCTTCATTTAGGGGCTGGCATTCCTGTAAAAGGCAGGGTGATGAACAGAGTGTATCTCCTCTTCCAACCTGGCCTTTGGAGACTTAAATAGAGGAGGCAGGGCTACCCAGCTCGTAGGAACTAAAATTCCACACCCCATTATGAAAAAGCATTTTGTCAGGTCTCAGAATACATTACGAGGCTAGGAAACTTGCTATTAGGGTAGCAATTGAAAATCTGATATGTCTTTTGCTTAAACAAAAAACCATAGTGAAGACCATACTGAAAAACTTGCTGGAGGAGGAACTTCACAAAGGTTGAGTTTCTCTTCCTGGCTCTGCATTTGCGAGCTCTGTGACCTTAAGCAAGTTGCTTGGCTTCTCTGGACCTCCCTTACACAACTGTGTAGGAACAATCCTGAGATACAGAAATATGAATAATTGGTGTGTATATGTATATTTACATATATAGAGCATAGGATATGTGAAGATGGTATGTAGGAAATACAGATATACACATATGTATATTTGTGCTTGTAGAGATCCGTTTATATCCAAATATATATTATATATCCATATGTATGTTATATACGTGCATATATTTGGATCAGCATTTACCAGAAACAAACTCAAGAGCAGGCAGAAATCGGCAATGTGTCCAGCTTCTGTAAAGGGATTCAGTGGAATGATTTTCATATTTCAGTGAAGAAATTACAGATTATTAAAACCTGGTATTTCAGTTTACCTAGTCTGAGCCCCACTTCACCAAGCAATCTCATCTAATCTCAACCAATCCAACTACAGATTTTGTTAAACTTACTTAAGAAACCATTTTTAGTTTTTACCAAAAAAAAAAAAAAAAGTGAGGACTATTAACGTATTAGCATTTCCACCGAATAACTGATTTTTTAATGCAGAAGAATGAGAGAAAGAAGTAGTCAACTTTCAAGGAAGTTTCTGTTTAAATAAGTGAAATTAGAAGAACTAATTGTGGAAATCTTACACCTTTCAACTTTGTGTGCAAACTATGTATCAATCCTGTTTAGCAGGTGATGTCTGCAGCTTGGCACGGAGGGCAAGGTGAAGACAAACCTTCTATCTCTAATTTTCTCAAAGCATTTATTCTTCTTTCTGGAATCCAGTCGTTAACAGCTTTTTTAGAAATACTGACACAGTCAATGGTGTCTAAAGTCATGGAGACCTGCCCTCCACAAATATGGTTTCTCCCTATCCAAGGACCGTAATTTCTTCACTGAAATATCCTATGCTCTATATATGTAAATATACATATGGTTAAGATTTGGACACCTGGATGGCTCAGTCATTTGACCACCTAACTCTTGATTTCAACTCAGGTCATGATCTCAGAGTCTTGAGATAGAGCCACATATTGAACTCTGCCAGGTGTGGAGCTTGCTTAAGATTCTCTCTCTTCCTCTCTTCTATGCTCTCCCCCTTTGTTTGTGTGCTCTTTCCTAAAAAATGGTTAAGATGGTAAATTTTATGTTACGTGTATTTTGCCATAATAAAAAATTAGAAAAAACAAATAATGTCTTAGGCTGGTGCTACAGCTTTACCAACTCAAGTTGAACCAACCTTCTTGGAATATTCTCTTCCCATTCTTGTGTGTCACTTGAGATCTCATGGTTACAAGGCGGCCTCTATGCTTTCAGGATGGGTGACATCCAAAATATTTAACAAATGGTACAGATCTGGAGATCCCTGCTTGTCCAGGCTTTTTCCTTTTGGAATCATAGGGAGGTCTCGTGGGCTTGGACAATGCACTAAGTCTAAACGGGTACCTAGGGTCTCGGGATAGTTGCCATTAACCAACCAACATGGGAGCATTTCAACATCTGTACAACTGTACCCCCTTATTTGTGGGAGCAGACACATACCAGTCAGGTCTCTAGAAATCACTCATAAGGAGGAGGGAATGAGTAGGGTATGGGGTCCTCTTTGAGCAGGGCTTTGTGCCTTTTTTTTTTTTTTTTTTTTAAGTTGGAAGGGAACATTCTCCCTAGAGACAAAAACCACATCTCATTGGACAAAAACAAGTCACATGACCACCACCACTAACTACACCAGGCAAACCTCTCTAGTCAAAGCAGGCAAGGGAAAAGGGAGCTGTAAATGGTTTCTGGAAAACCAAGTCCCAATTTCTGCTGCAGCTTGCCTTCTAGTTTAGGAAGGATACTATAAAAGGCCAATTCATCTCTCCTAGAGGTGGACAAATTGAGAATGAGGATTTCAGAAAGCAAAAAAGCCCAACTTAAAGTAATACATTATATTTTGAACACTGAATGTTTGACAATACATTTCACAGCTCATTTCCTGCTACTTGTGAACGCTAGTAAACACTCAGAGAGCGAATTCACATTTTTCATGTCAAATATCCTTACAGTTCTCCCCTCCTCCGGCTTGTCACCAGTTAAACAGACCCTATGAGGACGGTCTGTTCACACTATAATCTTTTGCGACACTAAACCTTAATCTGTCTTACAATTTCTATTGTTTTTCACTAAAAGGTTATTCCAGAAATATTTTATAGTGCATATTCATTTTCTTGGCCAAGAATAAATTGCATAATCAGAGGCACTCTCACCAATGCTGAGTCTCCCTTCCCGGCCCAAATTTAAGAATTTCATGCGGATTATTCATTGCCATCTATCTAGCTAATTCAATGTCATTATTTTTCTCTGGTCTAGGCAGAATTTGCCCTTCCCTGAAATGAGCTTATCTCATAATAAGATCCTGGAGGGGGAAGGACAGGCCAGGGGAGTTGGAGTCACTGAGGTCCACACATCCATCCCCAGGCCTGGAATTAAGGGGCTGTCAATATTTCCATTAGAAGGGGAAATATATTTTTTCCAAAAAGGATTGCAACATGCTACTTAGTTTTTTAAAATCAAGACACTGACTTTGCAAAATGTGGCTTTCTCTAAATTTTGGGTTTTGCATTTAATTCTATCCTCCAACACCCTCATCCTACTCCTGGCCTGAATCTCACTGACTCTCCAGGTCACAGCTGATGTGTCACTTTCCTCCTTCTGGCCCAAAGACTGAGAAAGGAACTTGAACCTCCTAGCCCTCTACTGACATTTCTGATATCTTATCAAACATGCTTCATAATGCATATGCAATGCTGTCCGAAAAGAATAGGATGCAAGCCACATATGTAATTTGGATTTTTTTAGTAGTCGTGTGTGTGTGTGTGTGTGTGTGTGTGTGTATGTGTATAAGTAACAGGCAAAACTAATTTCAGTAATATATTTTACTTAATTGTATTTGTCCAAAATACAGTAGTCCCCCCCCTTATCTGTGGGGGATACTTCCCAGGATTCCCAGGGGATACCCAAACCCATGAATAGTATATATGATGTTTTCTCCTATACGTACATACCTGTGATAGTTTATTTCATTCATTTGGCACACTAAGAGATGAACAACAATGGATCATAAAATAGAACAATTGTAACAATATACTGTAAAAAGTTATGTAAATGTGGTCTCTCTCTCTATAATATATATATATATATATATATATATATATACCCCCTTCTTGTGTTGATGTGCAGTGATGAAATGTCTACATGATGAGATCAAGTGAAGTGAGTGACATAGGCATATGATGCAGCATCAGGCTAATATTGACCTTCTGATGTTAAGGTCAGAAGAGGGATAATCTGCTTCAAGACCACAGTTGACAGCAGGTAACAGGAGCCACAGAACAGGAAACCATGGATAAGGGGATCTACTGTAATATTTCAATGTTCAATCAATATTAAAATCTTAATGGGATTTTATACATCCTTTATGGAAATCCCATGTATGTTTCAGACTTACGGCACCACTCAGTTCAGACCAGCCACAACTCAGATGCTCTATAGCCACATGTGGCTAATGACTTCTGTACTGAATTTGTAGGACTATTTGTGTTTCCTCCCCATTGCCTTCAAGAGAGAGGATTATGTTTATCTTCACCATCGTACCCCTAGCACCCAGCACATAGTGGAAACTTAATAAATGTTTGATGAAAAAATAATTGAACAATCTCATCTCTGCCACTGTTTAACTGTGTGACTTTGGGTTAGTTGATTTCTCTGGAGTTCCTACCTTATTAAAGAAGAGGATGTCATATTCCATGATTGCCAAGGTCCCCATAAATGTGAACATTCTAGGTCACTTAATTCAGTTCCCGCCCCCTCACTTAAAGCATCTAAACACATTCCCTTGATTCCCATGAACAGTGTTTTAATGCTGGGGTATGCCCAAATTTACCATGCTCCACTTTTCCCCATTCTCCCAATTGGTCCTTGGATAATGGCGACATTTAGGATTATGATATTGTCCCCTTTTAAAATAGTGTCATTTTTTCTTTGATTATAAAATAACCTCATAATAGAAAATTTGGACAATAAAGAAAAGTACTCAGCAAATAAATTGCTTACACAGTTACTACACAGAGATTAAACATGGTTAACATGTGTATGTCTATCCCACTGGTACATTTTCTCTATTTATTAATAATAATATGTGTATCAATACACACTTGATTTTCCTTTTAGCAAAATGGGCATCATAGTATATGTTTTTCTTTTCCAAATAATTTTTTGTTATTTTTAAAAAAATTTTTTCAATTTGTTTATTTTCAGAAAAACAGTATTCATTATTTTTTCACCACACCCAGTGCTCCATGCAATCCGTGCCCTCTATAATACCCACCACCTGGTACCCCAACCTCCCACCCTCCCCCGCCACTTCAAACCCCTCAGATTGTTTTTCAGAGTCCATAGTCTCTCGTGATTCACTTCCCCTTCCAATTTACCCCAACTCCCTTCTCCTCTCTAACACCCCTTGTCCTCCATGCTATTTGTTATGCTCCACAAATAAGTGAAACCATATGATAATTGACTCTCTCTGCTTGACTTATTTCACTCAGCATAATCTCTTCCAGTCCCATCCATGTTGCTACAAAAGTTAGGTATTCATCCTTTCTGATGGAGGCATAATACTCCATAGTATATATGGACTACATCTTCCTTATCCATTCGTCCGTTGAAGGTCATCTTGGTTCTTTCCATAGTTTGGCAACCGTGGCCATTGCTGCTATAAACATTGGGGTACAGATGGCCCTTCTTTTCACAACATCTATATCCTTGGGGTAAATACCCAGGAGTGCAATTGCAGGGTCATAGGGAAGCTCTATTTTTAATTTCTTGAGGAATCTTCACACTGTTCTCCAAAGAGGCTGCACCAACTTGCATTCCCACCAACAGTGGAAGAGGGTTCCCCTTTCTCCACATCCTCTCCAACACATGTTGTTTCCTGTTTTATTAATTTTGGCCATTCTAACTGGTGTAAGGTGATATCTCAATGTGGTTTTAATTTGAATCTCCCTGAGGGCTAATGATGATGAACATTTTTTCATGTGTCTGATAGCCATTTGTATGTCTTGACTGGAGAAGTGTCTGTTCATGTCTTCTGCCCATTTTTTGATATGTTTGCCTGTTACGTGTGTGTTGAGTTTGAGGAGTTCATTATAGATCCTGGATATCAATCTTATTAATTTTTTTGTTATTTAATAATATTTGAGAAATATATACTCATGTTATCAAATGGAACTTTAAAGTGTAATCTTGCCAGGCATATAACGTCATACAACTACATAGAGGTACCACCTTGAGGAGATGAAGGAGCAAACCGAGTGGAACTTAGGGGAAGATTTTTTTTCCCTGGTGGAGGAAACAACAGATGCAAAGGCTCAGAGGTAGGAATGAGCCCACTCTGCCAGCATGACAGAAGAAGTAGAAGCAAGACAGGAAAAGGCAGAAAATGAAGTTGGGGCAGTTATAGGAGGTCAGATAATGTAGCAATTATGGGATCTGAAGGATATGGGAAGCCACTGCAGGGTTTTCAGTGTCACAAGTGGTGGGAGGGACTGTACTGGTATCTGGTAGGCAGAGGCCAAGGATGCTGCTAAATACCTTATAATGTCCAGAACAGCCCCAAACAGCAAAGGATTATCTGTGTCCAAATGTCAATAATGAGATTGCAAAATCTTGCTCCATAGGAAGACAAGAATGGTAACCAGAAGACCAGAAAAGAAGTTGCTAAAAAATCAAAATCTAGGCTCCAAAAGAGGTGTTTTGAGCTCAGATGGGAGTGGCAGAAGAGCAGATCAGGAGTCAGATTCAGTACAGACTCTGAAGATGGGAAGTTTCCATGGTTTGATGATAGACCCGGCATGAAGAATGAAGGGAAGGCTAACATCAGTGTTTGGAGCCTAAGCAGCGGGAAGAAAGAAATTGCAATGAACTAGGATTGGCGAGAGCTCAAAAGGAGGCTGGAGAAGAAGGGTAGGAGTTTGGATGGTAGAGATTTTAGAGATAGACTCAAGAGGACTTCTTGGAGTCAAGAAGGAAGAGGAGCGGATAATGACTCCAGGTATGTGGCCTCTGCAACTGGGTGGATAGTGGTTTCATGAATGGAGACAAGGACAGGGTCTTGTCTGCACCAGTGAGATGGCAGGTTTGGCTTTGGACATGCTGAGCTGGGGCACATCTAAAGGAATGATAACAGTTATTCCATATCCTTCACCTGTCTCCTAAGAGTATCAACTAAAATAATGAAATAAAACCACATTGGAAAGTTAAAGTCTCTTACATACAAAAGTTATCTTCAAAGTTGTATCACTTAACATGGCTTGGAGCTCCTCTACCCAATTTTCTGGAAGCTGTAATGTATGTTCTGTCACATTCTGCCCTTCAAGATTCTGATGAGAGTTGACTCTCTGCCATCAGGGAAAATGTATATTTATTTAGGGTGTTTAAAAATTAAGTTTATAGCAATCGAACTTCCCTTTATTTGGCCTCAGAGCACATTAACATTCTTTGAACTACAGTGTTAGGAACATTTTAAGGGTTATTTTTACATCAGTAAAAGGCTTTTCGAAGCCAGAGAGCACACAGGATGTATCATTCTCGAGTAAGACCAAACCTAGAAAATGTGGGAACAATTTTTTGTAAGTGGTTGATAGGGCTTATTATTAATTTTCATTGAGCCCTACTGATAACATCGTAATAGTGAGTCTTCATTTTCCTCATTCCATTTAATCCTCACAGAATCCTAGAGGATATATTCTGTTATTCCCCCCGTTTTTGCAGATAAAAAAAAGTGAAGCTCAAAGAAAGAAATTAACATACTCAAGGACCACTGGGAAGAAGAAAGTCACAACACAGGGAAAAGATGGAGTATGAAGAAATTTTAAAGCTCCTTTGTTCGCCTGACCTTCCACTTTACAGATGAGCCAATGAAGGCCCCACAAGGCTAGCCATATGTGACTTAGCCAAGGTTCTACAAAGTTCTATCGTTACAAGGTAGAAGAGGCCACTGGCATGAGAGGCAAAAGATAGAAAACCCGTGTCCTTGGAATCTGCAAGCAGCTCTTTGCCAAAGGACATATGTAGAAGGAAGTGAAAGTCAGTCGAGTGATAAGGCTAGAGAGGCTGGAAGATTCAAGATAAGTCAACCATCTAAGACCTACCTTCAGTGGCCTAGACTTTATCCTTCACTCTAGTATCTCCGAGCATGTTCTCCCAACACTAGTTCCCTGGGAATTTATTAAGTGTTCCCTGAAGGTGTTCAGTGGTTGTGAAGACTTGGAAATGTGAACTCCAGAGCTTGGACCACGCTGTGCACTCTAGGACTCTCAGGGAAACACACAACTATTGCCAAACACACCTGCATGATGAATCCATGTCCTTAGAGAACTTAGGTGGAATAAGCAGCCCAGAGGACACCAGTTCAGGAAATTCTGCTGCTAGGGGCAGTTCTAAATGTCTTGAAAAGGGGAGTGAGAAATAATGAGAGTTACTTTTAGAAAATAGAGTTTGGCATAAAAATCTGATTTTTGTCAGCATTTCCCCCTTTTTTTCTGGCTTGCTATACTGTTTCACACCTGCTATTTGTGGAAGGTGTCTGATAAGAGGTTGTGTGAAACAATGGGGGAAGGTTTTCCTCCTTTTTCCTCTTGCAAAGTTTTAGACATTCCTGTTAGAAGTCTGTCGGTCTGCTTGTTTGTTTTCCCGATATAGAGAGATACCAAATGAGACTTGCACTCCATTCTGGAATCCACTCACTGAGGCCTCCATGATGCATGGACCACTCCCTGCTTCTCTTCCCCTGCCAGAACTCACACCTGGGATAGGGAAGCAATCTGCTGTGCGCCAGGATGGAAAGGAACATCCATACCTCACGGCACTCGTCATGCTATATTGCAAGTGGTTTACTCGTGTCTCTCTTCTTTCTAGCTACACCACTCATCATGCTTGAGAAATGTGGGTACTTCTGTGGAGGAACCCTGACTGGCATCAAGCACAGAACGCCAAACTTCATTTATCCAATGCCTATTTTGTTTTTTTGTTCTTGTTGTTTTTAATTTTAGCTTTAATGAACTATCATGAACATATAAAATTATAAAATGTTTAAAGTGTACATCATGGCGATTTGATATATGTATACATTGTAAAAGGATTCCCCACATTTAGTTAATTAACACATCCATCACCTCGCATACTTATCTTTTTGTGTGTATGTGAGAGAAGACTGAAGTTCTTCTGCTCTCCTGGTGAATTTTAATTGTACAATGCAGTGTGTGATCAGCTATAGTCACCACACTTTGCATGAGATCCTTAGACCTTATTCATTTTATAGCTGAATGTTTGTTCTCTTCTACCAGCCTCTCCCTATGTCCCCTACCTCTTAGCCCCTGGCAACCATTTTTCCTACTCTATTTCTATGAGTTTGACTTTTTTTTTTTTTTTTTTTTGAGATTCCACATATAACTGACACCACACAGTATTTTTCCTTCTTGGTCTGGCTTATTTGATTTTAGCTTAATGCACTCAAGGTTCATCCATGTTGTCGCAAATGATAGGATTTCCTTCTTTCTTGTGGTTGAATAATATTCCATTGTATATATACACCGTATCTTCTCTACCCATTCATCCACTGAGGGGCACAGGTTGTTAACATATCTTGACTACTGTGAATAATGCTGCAATAAATGTGGGAGTGCAAAGATCTCCTTGATATACTGTTATCCTCAGAAGTGGGATAGCTGGACCGTATGGTAGTTCTATTTTTAATTTTTGGAGGAAACTCCATACTATTTTCCAGGATGGTTATAACAATTTCCATTCTCACCCACAGTGCACAAGTTCCTCTTCTCTCCACATCTTCCTCAGACTTAGTATCTCTTGTGTTTTTAATGATAGCCATTCTAAAAGATGTGAGACAATATCTCATTGTGGTTTTGCCTTGCATTTCCCTAATGATGAGTGATGGTGAGCACATTTTCAAGGTCCTGGTGGCCTCCAATGACTCCTTTTGATCATCTATTATGTGCCGACTATTTTGATCAGTCTGGGTATCTACTAATGAATAAAATGAAAAAGTAATGGTCCCATAGAATTTGCAGTTGAGTGGAGACAGAGGTAACAAGCAATGAATGAAACATTGTATAATGAAGAACTCTGACTAGGGCTATAAAGGAAATAAACAGGACACAGAAGGGGGTTTATAATAAGAAGTGTGACTGTATTTTTGATGTCGGACCACTGACAGCTTTGAAGCCCCACAATTCTGCCTTCCTCTATTGCTCACAAAACCTTGGGCTCTCCCTCAATTGGACAGGCAGGAAGTTCAAACCATGGAAACCCAATCCAACCTTCACCCAAACCTACCCATAACCACCATAACAACCTAAGTCAGTCACCCCATCTGCTTGCAACATTGTGCTGCTTTCCCACAAAACCCCATGATGTGAAAAATAAACCTTTCCACACTCTATATGGTGTAATTGTACGCTGTGACCCTTCTCAATATCTGAACCAAATTAGGAGTAACCTTTTCATCCATTCTGGAGATGATCACAACAGGATTGTTATATAGATAGCACAGTCTAACTAGTATAATATAATATAATATAATATAAGCAATATATTTACAAGTCAATGGTTTTAATTTGTCCACTCCTCTTAACGTGATGACATAACTTTTTTAAGGGTTCCAAAAAGAAATCTTAGGTAGCCTTGACATGTATAGATACAATTTAATATATAAAATCAATCAATATATTCCATCATATATTATGATTCCATATATGTCAATTACTTCCATATATTTCCTTTGAATATTCAGACAGCACATTAAATTGAGTTCCCGAACTAGGATCAACTCTTCAGATAAGCAGGTCATGGGGTCTGGCATGCAGGCTACCTACCCCAAGGATGCCCATCTTTAGACTCATTCTCAAGGACTTTCTGAAATCATTTGTGTTTTAATCATGGGAAGGCATCAAAAGTGCACTCGTGAGGAAGAAGATGTGAGGAGCAGTGGTACCTGGAAAGAGCATTTCAGCTGGTGGTGGAAAACCTGGCTTGAGGTCCCAGCTCTACTGATTTTAACCTATGAGGCTATGAACACTTGTTTTCTCATCTTCAAAAAGCATGATTTTCTTTTCAGTTTCTTTTCACTGCTGTTGAATCTGCCTCATCTGATTGAATGTGAAATGTGTGTAATCCTGAAAGATCTGATAGAGAAACCAAGTATCACTTTTGCAATTATTATCTAATTCTCTCATCAACAACAAAGGTTACCTGGGGGAGAGGGGCTGAGCCAAACAGGTTAGGGGAGTGTCAGGTGCTGGGGTGTAGGGTGATGATATCAACAGAGCATAGCATGAGTTTTGGACTCAGAGACCCAAGGGCCAATGCCTAACTCTACCAATTCCTTGTTTCCATTTAGGTATAAAGCAGGGATTGTAATAGTAACTCCCTGATAGGTCTGTTTTGAGAATGAAGTGAGATTATTTCGAGAAAAGGTCTGAGTAAACAGTCAATAAATGCTACCTACTATTATTATTATTAACATTTGCATAATCATCATGATAATTTCTAGGATTGGGAGAAATGAGGGAAGTTTTCAGAGGCAGTCTCTAAAATCAGCCGTGCCAGTTTTCCCCAGATCTGACTATCATCCTAACACTCAAAGATCTCCATGGTAATTTAAAAATGAAACATGAGAGAGAGAGAGAGAGGAGTTATTTCAAAATATTTTCTATAAAGTAGTGATGTGAGTGTGCAAGGAAAGATTTACTTTGAGGATATTGTTGATGCTTTTTGTAATTTATTTTTAAACTAGGATAAAGTACCTAGCTAAGCAGAAAAGGACTCTCAAAGTCAGATATTTGAGTTGTGTCTGTGGCGGAGCGGTAATACGCATGATATACAGTTACTTTGTAGTCATGGGCTCTTTAATTGAGCAGACTGATGTGTTGCTCGCATAATGGACGTGCGGAGCACAATGAGTGCCAGGCACTATTATTTCTCCCACCCTCCCACCTCAGAGCCGAGCATTTGAAGTGCAGGTGAACACAGACCATTTAGGAAATAATTGGTCTGACCCAGTAGCAGAAGCAGCCATTTTGGCAGCCGTGAGAGAGGTGTTACTCAGGTGACAGGAGACAATGAGGCTGAGAGGCGAATGCAAGATTTCCCCAGTTGTAAACCTGTCAGCATAGGAAATAAAGAAAAATTACAAACACAGTTCCAACCTTTTTTGATGCTACTCTTTTCAGATTCAGTTAAAAAAAAAAAAGAAAGAAAGCCCTCTGTCCCATCAGTTAATGAAGTTAAAGCAACTGAGTTAGAAAGGTTATCCTTTGTTTGTTTGTTTGTTTGTTTTTTCTTCTGGTTTTATTCCTTTTATATCAGGGGTTAGGAAATTATGGCCCATGGGCCAAATCCAGCCCCTGATCTGTTTTTCATAAATAAAGTTTTGGGGGATGTGCCCATGCTCATTCATTTTTGTGTTGCCCACACCTGCTTTTGTGCTGCTAAGGCAAACTGGAACAGTTGTACAGAGAACTTACCACCCAGAAAGCCTCAAAGGTTTCCATCTAGTTCTTCCCAGAAAACGTTCACTGACACTGATCTGTTGTCACAGGACAATCAAAGTCATTCCCATTTCTTTGCTTGAAGTCCTTAAATGACATAATGTTGCCTCCAGGGTAAGTCTAAACTGTAAACATGGTTTAAAAGATCTACAGTCTATGTTGTGATGAGCACTGGATGTTACATGCAACCAAGGAATCATTGAACACTATATCAAAAACTAATGATTTACTGTATTTTGGCTAATTGCACATAATACAAAACAAACAAACAAACAAATAAATAAACAATAAAAAAATAAAAGAGCTACAAACTACCCTCTCTCTACCAAGTACGCTTCGTCTCTCCACTATCACCTCTTCATGCTTTTTACTCCAGATACACAAGAAAACATCTGGTTCTTCCAAAAAAGCTTCACTCTTGTCTCTGCCTTTGTATATGCTGCTCCTTCCACCTACAATATGGTTCCCCACCTTCCTTCACCTTGTCTACCGATGTTATGTCTTGTCCAGGGCTGGCAAGATCTTAAATTGCTCTATTCATTCTATTTCTTCAGGTATGAGTTCTACTTGTCCTTCTCTTATGGTTTCAACATTCCCTGAGTGGTGAGTGTTGACTGTACTCTATTTTTATACTTGAGATTTTTCTACTGTCTGTACCACCCACTGAGAGAGGGTCTGGAGTTGTGGCTTTAATTTTAAAAGTGGGAGCAGGGGCGTTTGTGCAGCTGCTTTTCTGAGCATGAACATTCTGTATTTCTTACGACCACTCTGAATCGAGCTTCTATGTTTTCGGCTCTCCGCTGAGGGCGGATACCTCCCTGCCTGGTCAAAAACAGAGGGCTATAGTAGTCAACCACCCTGGCCTTGCATTCCAGCAAACTTTCACTTGGTCATGATCTCTCTCTCCTGCCTCTGCCTTTCCCACCTCTGGGCATGGAATATTCTAATGGAAATCACATCCCAAGAACAGACTATCTCTTATCCTTATGTGAGACTACGTATTCCCTTTCTTTAAAAAATTTTTTTTCTACCCTTTCTAGGAATTAAATGCAGAAGGATAGGGCCTGTAGAATGTCTTCAATCTGTCAACTTGAAAGAGAAGATATTGTTTATTATGTCTTTCCTGCTAGACTATAAAGTCCATGGAGATGCAAACCACCATGTCTGTCTTTTATGTCATTGTAGAATTGGCAGTTATCACAAAATATAAAAGCTGGTAGGTGCTCAGCACATATTTATTGAATAAAAAAAAGAGAGAGCGGCAGATTATTGGTAACTCGTGTTTGCTATCAGAAGAACTGGCTCAGATAAGAGCAAAGATTTTTTTTTTTAAAGATTTATTTTATTTATTTATTTGACAGAGATCACAAGTTGGTGAGAGGCAGGTAGAGAGAGAGGAGGAAGCAGGCTCCCTGCAGAGCAGAGAGCCGGATGCAGGGCTCAATCCCAGGACCCTGGGATCATGACCTGAGCTGAAGGCAGTGGCTTAATCCACTGAGCCACCCAGGCACCCCAAGAGCAAAGATTCTTAACCAAAATCTCCTTATGCTTTTAATTTCCATTCATATCTATCTCTGTTTTAACAGGAAGAGGGTCCCTGGTTTTCAACAGGTTTTCTAGTACCAGCAAGCAATCAAATGACGAGTTTTAAACAAAATCATGAGGAAAGTAAAGGTATAGTCATGTCTCCCTTTCATGACTTTTCCCATGCATTTGTAGTACTGTGGATATCCTTATGCTTATTCTATTTCAATCAGGGAAAACCAATTCAACGTTCCTCAAGGTGCATCTAAGCTCCAATGAAGCAATATTGGCAACACCATTCTCCCCCATTTCACATCCACTCATTAAAATTTGCATGTCTTCAACTCTCTTGAGCCTTGGTTCTCAACTAAATAATCTTCTAACACTAATCCTGTGTTCCCTAGGTCTTGTGTCTCTGTTGCGATATATGATGATATTTAGATAGTAAATTTTTGGATGTAATATACCTTAAAAGGACATACATTTATATGGAAAGAAAATGCATAATCAGTCATATAACTAGAGCATCAAAGCCTTAAGGTGTGGTTTCAAATTCCAGTAAGCATATTTGAATTTAAAAAGCCAGAGAGGAAATTTAGACAAAAATATTTAGGGATGACTAGTATGAGACATGTGGATATGGGAAAAATTGGAAAGTAGTTTCCAAAGGGCTGGATCCTGGGAAATACCTCACTAATCATGCTGCCATTATAAAATGAGCTCACCACTTAATGCCAACTACACTTCCCAACTACAAAGTAATATTTTTTTTTCTGTGGGAAATTTCTAGAGTCCTTGTTTTATCCCAAATATATGTCTCTGTCTCATTCAATAGTCAGAGCAAATTCAGATGAGTGGAATTTGCCCCTGTACAGAGGGCATTTTTTTTTCCCCCTGCAACCTCTTGAATGGCCCAAGGCCAGTATCTTTTCCCTAAATGCCAGGCTCAGGTATAAATCACTGGGACTCTAAAAGGTCATCAAGTTGTCTCACCTCCCTTCATGCATATTTAAAACCCAGCCAGGACACATGATTATCCATTTTCTTCTGAAAGAGCTGTGGGTATGGAGATAGGACCTGTGTCTTGTCATTTCTGTGGGGTTTCCATATATGCTACTGATCTACCATTTCTAGGCTCATGGTGGAATGCACTTTATCCTGTACTAATGAATGTAAGTTTGTTCTGAAAAACCCATATCCTCTGACATGGTCTTTTTCATGTTTAGCAAAGACAAATACTTAAAGAAAAAAAAACCACTAGCTTGACTCTAGCTTCAGTTTTGATATGTAAAGAGTTTGGAAATCACCATTCTTATGGCAAGAAAAAACTGGACACATTGCAAACCAATCAATGTTTTGGACCCTTCAGAGAACTAACACTGCAGGGCAAACCACCACCATAAAATCTGCAGAGATGGGCAATGCAGAGTCAAAGATGAGAGAGACCTGCTCACCCACAAGCAAAAACTGTAGGAGCCCTAAACTGGTAGCAATACTTAAAATGGTATTTTGGATGATTTGCAGAGGCTGAGTATGGACTCCCACGAGGGTGAGAGATCCTGGGGTCCCAGTCTTAGCTGGGAGCCCATAGTGTCATGGGCTTTACTTCAAAGACCCAAACCATACCAGGTTCTCATGGTGAATATCTGAGAAAATCGTCTCCTGGCTCTGACAGGGGGAGAAGAAAAGCAATCACTGAACTGCACCCAGCACATCCTTCATAACAATGGCTTTCTCTTCAGGAGAGAAGACTTAGCCAGAGTCCTATCTCAGGGATGGTCTGGGAACCCCTTCCATGTGAGCCTGCTCCAGCCCCACTGACAAAATTGGAATGATTTGAGCAACAAAATGAATAAAGTAATATTGGCTTATATAACCCAAAGTATAAAATAAATATCCACACTGACATGAGTAAATAATTGGATGGATCAGTATACACATACACACATAATGACACACACACATAAATGGGGAAGAATTAACTAACGTCCTGTGCCAACAACTCCAGATCATTTCCACGGATACTCTACTGTCAAGAAATCAATGCTCCTCGTTCCTTGGGCATGGGCTGTGCTGAGTAACTTCTTTCCAAAGAATACAGTGTGAAAAGTGGGGAAGAGTAACTTTGGAGTCAAGAAACCTAGCAAACAGTACCTCAGCCAAGGGTGCAAGGTTAGTGTCAACAGTGCTAAGTAAGGCTGGTGGCATGTGCCCTTGATTTGATGAGATGAAAGAGCCCTTCCCCTCTGTGGTCTCTTCCTCCCAAACACAGAAGACCCATCTCATTGTGAGAAAAACATTAAACAAATCTCAACTGGAGAACATTCTGCAAAATAACCTCACCTGTATTTCTCAAAACTGCCAGGGTTATCAACAATAAGCCAAATCTGAGAAAATGGCACAGCCAAGAGGAACCCAAGGAGACATGACAAGCAGGTATCACATGGAATTCTGGATGAGATTCTGGACTGGAGAAGCACCTTAGGTAAAAACCAAGGAATAAGGCTAATCTGAATAAAGTAAAACTGACTGGAGTTAATAACAGTGGGTCAATACCAGTCTGTTAACTGTGAGAAATATACTAATGTAAAATGATAATAATAAGGAAAATGCACATGGGGCCTATGGGAACACTGGACTATTATTATAACTTTTCAGTAAAGGTAATTTTATTCCAAAATTAAAAGTTTATTTTTTAATAAATTATTTATTTGTTTGCTTATATATTTATTTATTTGAGAGAGAGAGAGAGAGCGGAAAATACAGAAGGCAAGTGAGAGAGACAGAAGACTCCCTGCTGAGCAGAGCCCAATGTGAGCCTCAATCCCAGGACCCTGAGACCATGACCTGAACTGAAGGCAGCTGCTTAACCCACTGAACCACCCAGGCTCCCCTAAAAAGTTTATTTAAAAAAAAACTACTCAGCTCACCCTGGAACAGCAGTCAATATCTAATAAAAAGAAGTGTCCGGCAGCACCATTGTATCCAACCCAATTCCCATTTTCTGATTCTTTTTTTTTTTTAACATTTTATTTATTTATTTGACAGAGAGATATCACAAGTAGGTAGAGAGGCAGGCAGAGAGGAGGAAGAAGGCTCCCCGCTGAGCAGAGAGCCCAATGCAGGGCTCGATCCCAGGACCCTGAGATCATGATCGGAGCCGAAGGCAGAGGCTTAACCCACTGAGCCACCCAGGCACCCCCCATTTTCTGATTCTTTTTAAAGACTCCAGCACTTGACCCCAGTTCTGTTTTTCATTTATAATTGAGGGAAATAACTACTTAGGACAAGATAGAAGATTCTACTTCATATATAATTGGGGATTTCTGGTCTGACGTCTCCCCCGACCTCTCCATCAGAATTCAGTGTGGAAAAAGATACTCAGAATATTTACTAGCACAATGGGGTCCAGAATATCTAATTTATTAAGGTCCCAAGTTCAGTAATCCTTTTCAAATGCAGTTTTCCAGTAGAAGCCATATTAGTGAGTGGGGACATTATAGGACTGACTCTCCCAACCCTCAAAAGAAATTACTAAGGGAGAGGAAGGGTGGGAAAGTGGAGGGTAAGAGGGTGGAGCGAAGTGGGGGTAGGGGGATTAGTTTCCAATTATAGAAGCTAGTAGTTCTATAATTGCATGAGCATGTTCTATGCTCATTTATATTTTAGAAATTCTGGACAAAAAAAACGAAAACCTAAACATGTTTCTTTAAGGCAGAACTCCTCAGATCTTTTAATATGTTGATAAAAGGAATATCTAATATGGTGATGGAGAAACCAGCAGCTCCTAAACTTAAGTATAGAATTTTTTATTGTTGCATTGGTGGTGACATGCCTATTAGCATCGTAAGGTTTAACAAAAGAGAATTTCAAAACCCTGTCTTAGGGGTATAAGTGACCCCATCTCCCAGTTGCAATATCATCACCAAATATTTGAACATTAGTTATGTGTTAAGACCATGGTGCAGCTGTAAACCTGCTTCTCAGGGCTAGAGCAGTGGACTCTACCGCCTTGTTTCAGTTGCTTCCACGAAGGGTAGATATTCTTAGGGTCAGGTCAGGCAAAGCAGATGTGCAAATGACTTAGTTGTGTTCACTGCATCTCTGAAATCAGCTGGAGGTGCAAGAAGTACAGTTAAACCTCTGGAGCACCTTCCTTTCCCTTGTTGCAGACAGTTTTCCTAATGCTTTCTTGGCCCTTGCCTGTCCAACATACAGCTAGACTCCTCTGATGGGTGGTGGCTCCTCTGTTTAGCTCTGTACCTCATTTGCAAGTGGATATGCTAATATTTACAACCAAAACTTAGAGAGGGAACCCACTGGCAGTGAATGCAGCTGTGGTTAAGTAGACCACTGTGGAGTCTCACCATGACTGAGACCTCCGCTCTCTCTGCTTAGTCAGGGACTAGCTATACTTCTGATGCCCTTCAGAACTGTGGACATAAGATGGCAAATATTCTGTGATACACCATCTTTCTTCTCGGCCTTCTCTACTCGCCATCCCCCATCTATTTTCAAGGGTTTCATTTTACCTACATGGGCTAACTTTACTCAGTTTACAGTCTTTAGTGAACATTGGAAACTTTGCCTAACAAAGTGATTTCCCTTTTGATCGATAGCACATTCTCAATACAGTCCAGTTGGCAAAAGAGAATAGAAATATTTCTCTATATTAGTAACACAAGGAAGCCTCATACAGAATCTAGAAGTAAATTAATAGATTGTTATTTTATTCCATGCCCTGTACACCCTTTAAAACAAATTGGATTTGAATTTTATCTTTTTTTTAAAGATTTTATTTATTTACTTGAGAGAGAGACAGTGAGAGAGAGCATGAACAAGGAGAAGGTCAGAGAGAGAAGCAGACTCCCCATGGAGCTGGGAGCCCAATGCAGTATTCGATCCCGGGACCCCAGGATCATGACCTGAGCCGAAGGCAGTCGTCCAACTGAGCCACCCAGGCGTCCCGGAATTTTATATTTTAAGACAATAATTATTTTCCCCATTGTGTAGAAGGAAGTGAGTCTACAAAGTCTACAAGACTTGCCAGTGTGATCAAGCTCTTTTAGACTTAAGTCATTGGACACCACATATAGCTACCTCCCAAAGACCATCTCTTCAACAAGTGGTATTGAGAAAACTGGCAAGCTACATGAAAGAGAATGAAACTGGACCACTTTCTTACACCACACACAAAAATAAACTCAAAATGGATTAAAGGCCTAAATGTGAGACCTGTAACCATAAAATTTCTAGAAGAAAACATAGATAGTAATCTCTTTGACATCAACCACAGAAATATTTTTCTTAAATATGTCTCCTGAGGCAAGGGAAATAAAAGCAAATTTAAACTATTGGGACTATGGCAAAATAAAAAATCTGCACAGCAAAGGAAACCATCAACAAAACAAAAGACAACCTACTGAATGGAAGAAGATATATGTAAATGATATACCCAATAAGGGATTAATATCCAAAAAATATAAAGAACTTCAACAACTCAACACCAAAAAAAAAAAAAAATCTAACTAAAAAATGGGTAGAAGACATGAATGGCCATTTTTCTAAAGAAGACATGCAGATGGCCAACAGACACATGAAAAGATGCTCAACATCACTCATCATCAGGGAAATACAAATCACAAGTACAATGAGATATCACTTCACATCTGTCTGAGTGGCTCAAGTAAAAAACACAAGGGGAGGGTGTGGAGAAAAAGGAACCCTCTTGCACGCAGTTGGTGGGAATGCAACCTGGTACAGCCACTGTGGAAAACAGTATGGAGGTTCCTCAAGAAATTAAAAACAGAAATACCTTATGATATGATCCAGTAATTACACTACTGGAGGAAATGAAAAGCACACCGAGGAAAATGAAAGCACTAACTCAAAAAAATATATATATATGCACTTCTATGTTTAGTGTAGCCTTTTTTACAATAAACAAGATATGGAAGCAACCCAAGCAACCTCAGTAGACAAATGGATAAGGACGATGTGGTACGTATATACAATGAAATATTATTCAGCCACAAAGGGAATGAAATCTTACCATTTGCAACAACATGGATGGAACTAGAAGGTATAATGCTAAGGTCAATAAGTAAGTCAGAGAAGAACAAATTAACATGTGATTTCACTTATATGTGGAATTTAAAACAAAACAAATGAACAAAGAAAAAAGTAGACGACCAAACCAGACTCTTAAGTAGAGAGTTGATGGTGGCCAGTTAGATGGTGGCCAATTAGAGAATTGATGGTGGCCTGAGGGGAGGTGGGGATGGGTGAAACAGGTGAAATGGATGAATAGTGCACTTATGATGAGCTCTGAGTCATGTATAGAATTGTTGAATTATTATATTATACACCTGAAACCAATGGAACCCTGTATGTTAATTAGACTTAATTTTTTCCAAAAAAATGAAAATTTAAAAGAAATAGCTGCCTCCGTATAGATGATCTTGTATGCCTTTCTGGAGGTTCCAACAAACAGCATCCTTCATCGAACAGTGCCTTTCAAATGGGGTATGGCAATTAATACATATTTTGGAGTTTTTTTTAAAGGAATGCATAAATATATAAATCACTTTATTACTCTATGATTTCCAGTGTTCTCAAAGTGAGTAATTAACTTGTAGGTGACTAATGCAAAATTACAGCGCTTCCCTGTGTTCCTAAGGCACATTAAGAGGATTTCTGTTGTTGATGTGGTGCACATCAGGTTTTATGGACTTCCATCCCCTGAGTCCATGGTGTGCTGTGGAACGACTCAGAAGACAGCATCTTCTGGAATTCTGATTTCATTTCAATTGGAAGAAGGTGGTCATGAAATATTTTATTTTTTTTCCTATTTTTTTTTTCTTTTTAGTAATCTCTACACTCAATGTGGGGCTTGAACTCATAACCCCAAGATCAAGAGTCACATGCTCTACCAACAGAACCAGCTAGGCATCTCTGAAATAATTTCTTCTAACATGTCTCAGATCTATTAAATAAGCACATTGAAGAATTCCATTTCATCTCAAATGGGCTTGTCATGGTAACCTAATTTCCATGTCTGTGCATCAGGAAGAACATAGCTTTCTCGGGATGATTTTAAGAATTAATTATTTAAGTTTCCTGTTTCTACTTCATAATCTCTGCAGATTAGTACATTAGTGCAGATTTGTACATTTGTCTCATTATTGTTCTTGGTGTCACCAAGCATGACATTCTTAAATGTGTTCATTCCAATCTCTGGGAAGGATTGCTGAGCTAGGGTGTCTGTAGGTAAGAAAAAACTTTGTAGGACCAATTTACTAATAAAACTTGGCATGATACTTGCTGCAAAGATGGTGCTTGTCAAGAGCTTAATCAGGGAGAATAATCTTGCCCACTGTTGCATCAGGGGAAGTCATTGTATGCGACTTTAGGGACTACTGTCTTGTTAATTCAAGAGATAAGCTGAAAGAGAACCCTTCCAGAAAAGTACATACAAGGAATGCTTATTTAGACTGCTTTTCACCTGTTCCACATCAGTGAAACTTCAAGGAAGAATTTCAGAAAACATTCTAGATTGAAGTTTTCGGGGGAACTGGCTAATAATCTTCCACCTTTCCACATAATCTACCCATAGCACAGACCAGTTAAAATTTCAATTTGCACTGGGATTTAGGTCGGGGAGAGAGACGCTATTGCATGTATCCTCAATACTAAACACGGGCTTCCCAGACGAGTAGTACCGGCATCACCTGAGAGCTTGATAGAAAAACACATCTCCAACCTCACCCCAGACATACCGAATCAGAATCTCCAGGTAAACAAGATTCCATGCTAACTATAAACACATTAAAATTTGCAAGGCACTAGTTTGTAGCATTTACCCCATGGGGTATTTGAGGGGATTCACTGGGGAATATAAACAATATAGGAATGTTGAGGAGATAAGAGTCTTTATGAACTTGTATAATTTCCATTTTGTGAATTTTAGTCGTGTATTATATCATATAGAAGTACATGAATAAAACTGCTAAATAACACATTTGGCTCTGCATGCCCTAAATTTTCTACTATAATCAAAATGTTTACTTTGTATTAGTCTTCCCCAGAGTGTGGTCTGCAGACTCCCTTCCTCCATCAGGACCATCTGAAGGGTGCTAACTATTGAGATCCCTGGGCTCCACCTGGACTCATTGAAACAATATCTGTGGGATGGGCATCAAAAGTAGCATTCCACACAATTTTCATGGACTTTTCTGCTGCGAGCTAAAATTTGAGAATCGCCATGTTAGACCACATTCTGCCTACTTCGTTTGCGTCATGATGTTAGGTGATGATTATTTGCTCCCCCCAAATTAATTACCACAGCCATTGTTTTTCACTTCACCTGATACCCCCCACCAAGATTTTCATTATTTTATGGTATTTATATAACTGTATATCTTTATATCATTTCATTAAATCATTAATATAAATATTGCTGCTATGATTTTTGGAATCTGTTTTAGGCTCTTTAGCTGTGTGTTGTAACCAAAGAAAACAAGAATCTCTCTACATATCTTCCTTCTGTAGAATTCATTGTTATCAGGGTCCGTGAACTTCCCTCCCAGTCTCTAAGACTGGAAGATGACAGCCAGAACCGAATGAAACGCAGAAACCAAGAGCAGCCAGAAGGCTGGCTATTCACACGGGTGGCATTTCTTAACATTCCTCTACAGCATGGTAAGGGACCAGGTATGGATTCTTCAGGTGTCTTAAATTGGAAGTAAATCCAACCCCATTCCTGATTTTCAGGCCCAAGAAAACATTTTGGCCAAGATTACACACTCTTTAAGAAATCCCTGATTTTCCTATTTGTTTCCTACTGGATCTAAAGAGCATGTATACAGTAAGCCAACTCTTCATGTGACCCACTGTGCATGGGAGGCATGGAGATAAGATGTGTTCCTTATATGGAGAAGCTTGAAGTGTGGTCTAAAAGAGTCACATAACCAATTAAACATATTATAATGTGTAAGATGGAAACATTGGCATTTGAGACAAAATCTGTGAGAATACTCAATGAGAGAGGAATCCCTTCTTTCTTGGCAAGTTTGTAGGGAAAGTAAAGGATTCTTGCTTGCTAGACTAAGCATTGAAGGATGAGTGGAATGTCACTGGAAGGGGAAGGAAGGATGAAACAGAGAGGAAACCCATGATTTCTAACCTCAATTTCTGTTGCTTCTCATATTATCTGTATTAGGTAGTTTTTAAAGCATGCAACATGGCTGGGCTCATTCTCTCATCATCATCATTAACTTCATCTTTAACAATATTGTTAGTTTCTTTTTATATATGTTGCACATGTTCTCCTATATGTGTTTTCTAGTTTAATCCTCAAAACCACCCTGCGATTATGTTCTATCATGACCCCTAGTTTACAGATGGGGAAAGGGTGAAAGAGAGGTGTAGGTAACTTGATCAAAGTCACACAGCTTGTAAGACATATGATGGCATTCGGACCTATATATTTGGGCTCACGATGTCTCCCAAGATGACCTGTTCTTCCTGAATCACTGGCCCCATGAGCAAGATACAAATCTGTTGCAAGGGCCAAGGACCATGGCGGTGACACCAGTCACTGAATTAACTCTTCAGGTGAAGTTAATTCCATGAATAGCTGCCCCTAGTTGACCAAGTTGAAGTGCTCTTCAGAAAGGTGGCCTGTGCCATATCATTTTTGTTCCCAAACAAGGTGATTTGCTGTAATGCTGCCTATTGCCTAGCAATCACCCACCGGCTCTGGAAATAAACCCTGCTACTGTTTACAGAGCAGTAAAAGCGGAGCCCTTGATGGCTGAGAGTTGACAGGAAAACGTGGGTCCCACCCCTGTCTAAATCCAACCAATGTGAAGTTAATCGTCCTTGTGTTGCCGGGACGTGGACCTATCTTGGGCTGCAAATTTGGTCCCCATCCAATGCGCTCTTTGGATTACGGATCTGTGTCTCCAGGACTGTGAATATGGTCCTTTACCCCAGCACTAAATTTCTCCTAAAATTTATTTTCCAAAACATTATTTTTAATGTTAAACAACCCCAAAATGCATTTTTCATGTTTATTGCCAGTGCATAAAATTACAATGCTGTGAACATTTTTAGCAGCATACCAATATCATGATCCATAATTTAAAAGGTGACTTTAGTATGGCAATAAATTTCATGAGACACTGAAACCTCTGCAGAAAGTATACAAATTAGGGGCCGGCCATTCAGCCAGCATTTGGGGGGATGTGGTTAATTACTCTGTTTCCACCGTTAGAGAAAACCGTGGGAGCGACCATCACTTGCTCCATGGTGGAACTACTCGTGCGGGAAATAACGAGGCACTGGGTTTGCAAACTCTCCTTTAGGAAGATGGTGGTGACATTTAGTACATGTAGAAAGAGTGATGAAATCATGGTAAAAGACATACGCCTTCACAGATTTCCCCCATTAAAAAAAAAAAAAAAAAATCAGCAAACACGCATACCAGGCTTTGCTGCATTTACCAGAAGGTGAATGCTGTGTGTCGGGAATGGGGCTATTAGCTCTCGCTGGCTGAGTTTCACAGTTTGAAATTAATTTTTTTTTCTGTATTTTCGCCCTCCTGAGGTCCTGACCAATTGCCACTTTGTCGGTGAGCTTTTTAATTTTCAAGGAAGGTAGGTGGTGTGTGAAACAAATCAATTGCTCCTTCAGAAACCACATCTGTATGGCTTCTCACTTTAGCTTCTGCCAAGCTGGAGGCAACTCAGATTTTTTTTTTTTCCTCCAAGAGGTATGAAGCCCAATTAGGAAGCCAAGTGAATATGGAAACTGTTTCATCAGGCAAAGAAACTGCACAAGGATCACTTTTTAGCAGAAGGTGGCCACTGAAGGAGGCAGGAGTGGGATTCTGGACAAGGAACACATGCCTTGCAAATGGACACCAAGGTTGTTCATTCCCTCTTTCTGACCACATGAAGAGGCCTGGTGATGGCGGAAAGATAATTACCAAGGGCAAACCTCTCATAAACCCAAGGAAATTAACACAGCCCTACAAGTTGCAGGGCCCAAACCATGTGAGATGCCCGCGCAGACATGTATGCACACACACTTATGCCCCAGATTGTGTGTTAAAGAAGACTCCCCACATTGGCGTCATTACTCTATTTAGGCTAATGATGCCTGAGATAATCAGCGCTATCACTGTTCTGAAAATGATAAGTACCATATAGAAAGGCCCCCCGGGGAAATTTGGCCTGTTAAGGCTTTTCAGGTCTGATGGATTTTTTTAATCTATCTGCCAGACTGCTTTGAAAGCTAAATAGATGCCCATCACCAGGCTGTCAATGGTCAACAACTTCACATATTTTGCTTGTGTTGACATTTTTGTTTCAATCTAATGGGTTGTTTGCCAGATGGCTGCTGTCCTCATTAGGGTCTTTCAGCACACCAAGTGAGTATTCTTTGGGCTGATTTATGTATGAAACTGGGTGGCCCTTTGTTTCCAACTCTTTTCTTTTAAAGGATCTGCATTAATTGATGGGTGCATTTTAAGGTTATGTGTCATGGCTCTCAGAAATGTGTATGGATAAGCATACACGGTGGGCATTTTTGGCATTGGAGTTGGCAATATGATTTGTTTCTGCAAACTCAGCTGAGAGTAGAGGCGCTGCAGCATTTATCATAAAAAGATAAATTTGGAAACGTTGAACATTACTTAGGATGTTATGTAATTGATGGCGATTAAAAGTTCAAACTCCCTAGAAGTATTCTTTAGCCCCATGGCTACAGAGGGCTATAACATTTCTCTTTATAGCATGACCTTTGGCACTTCAGTGAGAGATTTTGCAAAGATTTAACCATTTCCCATGGGTGAGAGGCAACCCCAAATGCTTTTTCCCAAAGTACCCTCCAAAATGAGCCTCCTGTCCTCTGCTCCCCTTCACAGGAGAACTTGTCATAGAGTTGTGTAAGGGTTCCCTCCTTCCTTACCTCTGTGTAAGGCTGTTAAGCTCCTGCAGGCCCCCTCCCTACCCACCCTCCTGCATTCTCAACTCAGCTTCCCACAGAAGCTCCCATTCCCATCACCCTATTAAAGCTCGTTTTCTTTGCCAATTCCCACCATGTTTCGGATGCACAACCCCTGTCTCCTATTACTCAGCATATCTATACCTGCACATGTGGACTACTCATCCCATCCATCCTCTGAAATCTCTCTTCCCACAGTTCCCATGGTAGCCTCTGGGCTTCTTCATTGCCTCCAGTCTCACTTTTTCAGTCCTTTTTTTTGCTGGTTCTCCATTGTCTTCTTGACCTGTGTTGACTTGATAAAGGGAGGGGTTCCTTACTCTCCCTTACCTGTGCTCTTCCCTGAAGCAACTTCATCTCATGCTATGGTTTTAACTATCACCTGTGGTCCATGACTTCCAAACTTTCCCAAGACTTGATTTTTTTTTTCACCAAATTCCAGTCATATGTTCAGCTACACATTTGAACTTGGATGATATGCATCTCAATCTGAACATGTCTTTATAAGAACTTTCTAAATGTTCAGCAAATTGTTTTTCTTATAAGCTTCCATGTCTTGGTAAATGGCAGTATCATCTCTGCAGTTTCTCAAGCTAGAGGATAGGAGGGGTCATCCCTGAGTCCTCTCTTGGCCTCATTCCCCATGTCATCCATCAGCAAATTTTCTGCCCACAGAGATTCCCTCATCTGTTTCCTGCTCTCTATCTCCACTACCACAACCAAAATTTCTTACATGGATGTCTGCCACTGTGCTCTTAACTAGTCTCTTTGCTTTTACTCTTGTCCCTCCACGACACACTCTTTATAGCAGCAAAAGTTAAGTTAAAAAAAATTATAAAATTCAGCAGATCATGTTAATTTCTTATCAATGCCTACCAATGGCTTCACAACTACATAGAAAAAAAATCTCAGTTCCTTACCATATGACCTTGCAGGACTGGGCCACGCCTACCTCTCATTTCTATCTCCTACCATTCCTGTTCCCCCCAGGATACTCTGGAGATGTTGTAGAACATGCCCAGCTTCTTCCTCCCATGGACACCTGCATTTGTTTTCTTAGCCTAGACTGTTCTGCCAATAGTCTTCACATATCCTGCTCCTTCCTGCCCCTCAAACTTCACCTGGGAGTCTCCCGACTACTCTATCCAGAGTACCCCACTCTCAGTCACTATCATTTTATCCTGTTTTGATTTCTTCCATCACTTACCACGACCTACAATCGTCTTATTCATATATTGTCTTCCTGAGTTGTAGTCTTGACTTCCTGAGCTAAAATGAAAGTTCCACAGATCCTGTCCTGCTCACTCCTGTATCTCTCACACTTGGACCAGTGACTAGAAGGTATAAGTGCTTAACAAATACTTGTCTGTTAAACAAATGGATCTGTCTGTGCAATTTAGTATAGAATTGCATCTATTCTTTGCCATTTAATCTCATTTAATCATTTTGGATCTTCCTCAACTGAATTAAAAGGTCTTGGAAGGTAAGGACTCTATTTGATAAACCCTCACTAGGATCATTACAAGTACTAATAAATGTTCATTAATAAAATGACACATAAATAGTGCCATCTTTTAGGATATTCTTCCTAAAGGACAGTTATAGATCTTAACTCTCTTCAGTTACATATTTAATATAAGGCACATAAGAAAAAAAATAAAAACTGTGTTTATGGGGTAGCTCATACATACTCAAATACATTGAAAATTGGACAGAAGGATTCATAGCAAAAGAAAAGAAAACAAGAGAATCCAGGGGCAAACCATACAAATCATGCATTAGACATAGAAAATGTCGGTATGAAGATCATTGTAAGCCCCAAGAAGTTAGTATTTCTATTAATTAATTTATCCACTCATTCAGAAAATATACATAGTGGTCAAACTACATGATGAACTTTTTGTCCATAGGACAGTGACTTTATAGACACTATTTATGATCTTTGAGGATGACTGACTAATGAGGGAGACAAACAAGTGTTCAGGTAATTACAATATCAGATGAACAGTAGTAGGATGGATAATCACAGGGATCAAAGAGCCCCAGTAGGAGTCTTAATCCAGAATTGAGGGTCTAAGAGAGCATCCCAGAAGAAGTGGTTAGCCTCATAGTGTTAATGCTGGTCTCATCACATCTTAATGCACTTAAGAATCACCTAGTCAGCTTATTAAGATACAGATTTGCAACCCCCTCCCAAGATCCTGATGCAAGTAGTCTATAAATCACCCTTTAAGAATCTATTCTTAGTGAGTAAGATGAGGTTCTTTGACATTAGACACTTTTTGTTTGGAGTTTCAGCTCTGCTTGCACATTCTGGCTATATGGCAAAATTTCATTCCCTCTTTTACCTCAGCTCCCTGACCTATTTAGAAATACTCAGCCAACATTAGCAAGTACTACCATTATCAACATTATCATTAGCCTAACAACAACAACAACACAACAACAACCTTAAACAAAATGAAACAAACAAAAAACACCAAAAAACAAAACAACCTAAAAGGTGGGGGGAGATGTTATAAGCAGAAGAAACAAAACCTAAAAAAGCCAAAAAACATGTGAGAAAATTTACTATAACTATGGCTGGAATGACCTACATAAGAGACCAGGAATCCCAGCCATTATATATAGTGTGATATAGTCTAGGCCAATGACTGAAATCTGGACCACTGCCTTTTTGCAAATAAAGTTTTATTGGCACACAGCCTTGTCCATTCATTTATGTACTACCTATGGTTGCTTTTGTACTACAATGGCAGTTCTTGGACAGCAGAGATGAGAAGTTGTGAGAAAGACCATATGTCCTACAAATCCTGAAATATTTACTATCTGGCCCTTTACAGAACAAGTATGCAGAAGCCTGGTCTAGAGGAAGGATAACATGATGCTTAGGAGTGTGGGCTCTGGAATCAGACTTCTTGGGTCTGAATTCCAACTTTGACACTTACTGACACCCTGGGTAAGTGATTTAACCTCTTTGTGCCACAATTTCTTCTGCTAAAAAGTAGGGATAATAAAAATTCTTCCTGGGGCACCTGAGTGGCTCAGTGGGTTAAGCCTCTGCCTTCGGCCCAGGTCATGATGTCAGGGTCCTGGGATCGAGCCCCGCATCCCTTTCTGCTTTCTGCTTTCTGCTCAGCCAGAAGCCTGCTCCCCCCGCCCCCCGGCCCCGCCTGCCTCTCTGCCTACCTGTGATCTCTCTCTGTGTTAAATAAATAAATAAAATCTAAAAAATAAAAAAAGATACTTCCCTTGAGGCACTGTTGTGAGGATTCTAATGAGTTAATACAGCTATCTAATTATCTGAGTTAATACAACTAATTATCTAAGTTAATAAGTCCTTAGATGAGAGCCTGGCATACAATAAACAGTCTATAAATATTAGACAGTCTGATTAGTAGTAAAGAATAAGTCTTGGGATGCCTGGGTGGCTCAGTCGGTTGAGTGTCAGACTCTTGATTTTGGCTCAGATCAGGATCTCTAGGTCATGAGATAGAGCCTTGTACTGGGCGCCAAGCTCAGCAGGGAGTCTGCTTGAGATTCTCGCTCTCCCTTTTCTTCTCCCTACCCCATCACATGTGCAAGCACTCTCTCTTTCTCTCTCTCTCAAATAATAAATAAATCAATCTTAAAAAATATAGGTCTTCATTGATTGACTAAATCTGAATGGTTTATGAAACCTGGCTTGGATGCAGTATCTCTAGATATACTGAGGCCAAAATGAAGGCAGAACAGACCAGCTAATAGATGAAGTGGAAGAGTTAATAAGTTAAACATCTCTGATGGTGCCCTTCTAGGTATTATTTCACATATATGCATGGAAAGTCAACTACACCTTTCACAAAGGTCTGGCAACAGACAAGCAAACCACCCCAAACATGATCAAATTCTATCAACTAAAAGATCTAAAAGGTACAAAAAATACTTTCTTTTTTTTTTTCCACACATCTAATTTTATTTCCTTGGCCGGGCTGCCTCCCTGTCTGTTGCCTCGGCTGTGGTGGCATTCTCTTAATAAATCCTGTGTAAACTCATTTTTCTTTTCTTGATTCCTTTTCTCAGTCCTTCCTCCTCTTAAGCATCTGTACCCCCACCTTACGTGGCTCTTTTGGAAGGTGTTATCAACAGTCCAGCTATGTAAGTGTACAGACACTATGTTGAAGTTAGACAGACCTGAGCTTGAATTCCTTCTCCACCCCTTATTTGCAAGCTGACAAATTTTTCTCAGTCCTTGTTCAACCACCTACAAAATGGGGATGAGAATGATCCCTGCTTCATAGGTTTGACATGAGGAGTAAGTCAGATAATATATGTGCTACTTTGGCCACATGGCAAAAGTTCTCAATGACTGGTAACTACAGTTCTGTTTTGTTGGTTTTTTTTTTTAGTAAAATGCAATACTTGGAAAATTTTGGTAGGTATTTTTGAGTAACACTGCAATGAAATGCCTCATTCTAAATATTCAGCGAGTGAGTAGATTTGGCCCTCCTAGGAACACCATATTTTTTCTTTGAGAACATTTAGGCACTTTCTGACTGTTATTAAATTAAAATGTTTATCCCTCAGGAGAGAAAACAATCAACTCCCACACCAATTCTATTTATGAAACAAAATGCTTTGTTTTTTTTTTTCCCTGACTCAAATCCTCCTTTATGTACAATCTCTTTGAAATAGCAAAGTGTTTAGAATAATTTTCATACAGTGTGTGTGTGTGTGTGTGTGTGTGTGTGTGTCTGTTTATGTGTTTGTTTCAGAACTAAGTTGATATTTGGGGCTTGTCTTGAGAGCCATCTTTTATCTGCCCTCATATAGGAGCCAAGACCATGGATGGTTCTTGGTATCAGGAGTGCTTCCGAGCCCTTATGGTGTGGGTGCCAGAGAGCTGTGTGGTTGGGGCTAGGTGGGAGGTTCAATGAGAAGCAAGTAGGACCAAACTTTTCAGATATTTGTTATCTCTCTTGGGGAAGATCAGACATAGCCAGACACCAGTCTTCCAAAATTCAGATGAACACACACATCCCTGTGGGTTTATGTCTGCATCTTTGTATAACCCCATTTCCATTGCTTATGTTAAGATCCCAGTCAATGAAAGGTCAATCCTGGGGAGAACCAAGTATCTTTCTGTTCCTCTGTTGGTGTAACCCATACTATACAGTCCAGGTTAATGGAAAGACCATTTACTTAGAATCATAGACCATACGCTTGATCTTATCTCCTTTAAGACCAACTTCAGTTCTTTAAGAATGTTCTTATACCCAACCTCACAGACAGCCCTCATCAGGAATAGGTCACTTTATAATTCAACTGCATGTTGTGGTGGACCTATTACCATTGAAGCCCTTACTGTTTTGTTATTATCATCTTTGGCAGAATAGACTGTGAATCCCCACCACCCAGCTGGTGATCAGGAAAAGCTTGGTGGGTGGCTGTGGCATGAGCATCAGTGGAAGAAGGAAAGAGAATGCCAAGCAGACTTTGAGGCATGAATCTACTGGTGCTTTCTGGATAGGGTGACTAACTCCTCTCAGTTTGCCTGGGAATTCCTCAGTTTTAGCATTGAAAACTCTCAGCAAACTGGGATTTATAAGTCACCCTATCATTAAATGAGGAATCTTGCATAAGCTGTGTGATCACTCTGAGTCACGCTTTCTTCTCTTTCATTGTCAGAACCATCATCTTCAGAGCTATCATTATTGCTACCTAAATAAATGGAGTAGCTGTATGTTAACTGTGTCTGTCCAGTCTTCCATTTTCCCTTCTGGTAACAATACCCCAGTTTCCCTTTAGGGGGCTATTTCTTCTCCAAGCTTGGTGTGAGTGGTTGACTCCACCCTTGACTCCAAGTTTTGACACATAGCCCCATGGCCTATGGGAGCAATCTATCCCCTTGGCTACCATGATTAGTTTGAAGATGATTGTGCGACCCAAGTTAGGCTAAGGAGACACAATTCTCAGACCTTTCCCAGAAACACAGAGGAAGATATGTTCTTGTTTCTCCAGGGCTTTTAGCTGATCGACTACCCATCTGATGTCATAGAGGACAGTCATGTTAGGGAATGGCTTCCTTGAGTGGGAAGCCAACCCTAGAGGGAAGCAAAGCTGGGAGATGGAGAGACACACATCCCTCCAATATCGTTGAGCCATTACACCACGCCCTGGCAGATAGGTTCTGGAGATCTTAGTAGTAAACATGCACTCCTTTGCTTTAGTTTATTTGATAAGGAGCCAATCCTGGGACCAAAGAGTCTCCACACAGCAAATTCACATCAATACAAGGTGTTAGAAATCAGATTTTATATAAATATATTAACTTCCCAGTGTCTGGATATGCTTTAAATTTCTGACACTAAAAAATCTCTTTTTCTACCTGTGACAATACAATTTTGCATTTTATCCTCCTTAAGACTCAAATGTTGTATGTCCAAGTGGTAGGTAGGTAACAAGTGGCATCTGCTCCCCTCCCCTTCCCACTGAACACTTAACGCTACAGGCTTCCTGTAAGTCAAACACCAACCCCAGCGGGAAGTATTCTTCTTGCCCCCATTTAACAGGTGAAAAAAAACAGATGCTCACTAAGGTGAAGTAAATGAATCACCACTACCCAGCCAACAGTTCCAGAGCTACAAAGGGAAAAGAAGTATAAAATAATAAAATGTGTTCTTTTATTTATATATTAAGCACATGTTAGTAAGTGTCTGCTCTGTGTCAGAAGCAGTTATAATGTGCTGAAAATACTGAGGTGAACAAGATAGTTGCGGGGATTTGCATTCTAATGGGGTGACATAATGCACAAGAAACCACAGGAATATAATTTCTGGCAGTTGTAAGAGCTGGGAGGAACATGAAGGGGATTGTGAGTGTCTGTAGAGGGGTGAACACTCCCATGAGCTTGTCAGGATGGCCTTTCTTAGGAGGTGACATGTGCATAGAGACCTGAGTGCTTTTGGGAGGGGGAGACCACAGCAAGAAGTGGGGAGCAAGTGCTCCTGGTAGGTGGGCATGCTACCTACCTATCGAGGGGTCTCATGGAACAAAGGAAAAGCTTCACAGGAAAGCCCTTGGTAAATTACAAATGTTAGACGATGGCTCGTTTCTCAGGTTCATTTTGTGTCAAACACCGGGGTAGGGCTGATGCTCCTGGAATAAGGCTTGATTTGTTTCAAGGTCTTCCAACACCATTCATCTCCTTTTGTGGAATGTTACTTCCACATGTTACTTCCCTATGCCAGTTTCCTAATCTGTAAAGAATGCATGGAAAGCACTTTGCATGGTGCCTACATACAATAAGCACTCAATAAATAATTCTTTGCCATTGCATTTAATTTGGGGAATGCATGAAAAGGACTCTTGTGGGGGAAAATGTTCTTTTTTCTTTAACACCTGTCCATTTTGATAGGTATATCCATTAAGATTCTTGTTAAGATTCTTTGGTTGCTAACAACAAAAATCCACTTTGGCTCTGTTAAGCAAAAGAGAGGGAGAAAGAGAGAATTTAATGGAAGAGTTTAGGTACTAAGATACAAAATCGAAAGAAAAGCTATGGAACCAAGGCTGAGAAAGTGCAGGAACTAGGAAAACTCCATGCACCTGCAGAGAAGGAACCAAGAGGCTAATGGGCAGTGCCAATTAAACTAAGGTTGGGGTCCTTACTTTCCAGATTTATACTGCAAGAGAATGAAACCATTTGGTTTAGCTTGGGTCACATGACCATCTGCTGGACAGTGGGTAGTGGGGAAGTCTAATTGTGTATTCCTCTAGCCCTGTAATCAAAGGCAAAGGAATGGTACCCCAAATGCAGAGCTGTTATGATTCTGAGCATGAATGACCACTGCAACAGGCAGACACAAACATCTATGGCCAAAGAAGGAATCTGTTTTGAGTTCTAAATATGGTACAGGGGCGGAAAAAAGATTAATATAAATAAATAAATAAATAAATAAAAATTTAAAAATTTATATATATAAATATAAAATTTATATATATATTCTAAATTGGTTTTTAGCATCCTTGGCAGAGGTAGTCCTATAATGATCATGGGGAACATGGGTTTCCAGCTACTGGGGTTTGGACCCAACTCCTCTGCTTACCAGCACTGTAAACTTGGGCAAGTGACCTTCCATACCAGTCCCCGAGTCCTCATCTATTCATTGAACCTACCTCATGACAGTGCTATTAGAATTAAATGAGTCCAGGTGTGTCAAGTTCTGAGAAGTGTGCCCAAGATGTAAGTGATCGATAACTTTTCATTATTCTTATAGAAATTGATATTATTGATTTCTATATTTAATACAATTGGGAGATTTTTGGTGTCTTCAGATCCAAATGTGGTTCCGAATGTTACTGACATGCAGAGCTTGATAGATGTTCTGGGGCACCAACCTGTACCTTCACTTTAGTGTGCTTTCCTTGTTCTTGAATCTAGAAAGCGGTTAAACCTTTGGTTCTTTATGAAAGAAAAGACCATAGCAGAGTGGTCTCTAGACCACTTCAGTTCTTCTCTAGAGAGAAGAACTGTGAAAGGTAATTTGAAGTTAGGATATCTTCAGGAAGTATGTCGCTCTTGATGGAAATGCATCAGGGAGAAAGTCAGGAGCATGGGAAAAGGTCCAATGTTAGGAATCACTATTAATACTCAATTTGGTATCATTTGCTCTGCTAAAAAAGGGTGATCATCTAGTACATTGAGCAACAGCAAGTCCACCACTAACACAAACAGGAAATGGACAAAGGAGAAGCTAAGGAAGGACAATCCCACCCCTGCCTCCAGTTGTTGGTTTTTTTCTTTTGTTTTGCTTTCTGTTTTTTGTCTTTTTCACATTGTTAGCATCCGTATTTACCTACATTACACGTTTTCCAGAAATTCTTCTTAGTAGCTTTTCCAAACCAAAGTGAGTCTTGTGCTCATTTGGCTTCGTATTCAGGAATGGAGTGGTGGATCAAGATGAGATGGTCAGGATTCTAGGGATGGAAACATACATTCTTCCACTTGGATGCCTTCATCGTGCCAAGTGTGAATTCAACACAGGACGTCTCCGGGCCGGTCAGGAAATGAACGAGCTCTGTCAAGTTGGAAGGTACTCAGGGAATAGAGAACGAGACTCCGTCCTGTGGCAGCCTCTTCTCTCCCTCATCTCTCTTTGTATTTCTTTAAACATGTCGGTGGTCAAAGTGAATAATGATGTTTTGTTGTTGTTTAAGAGAAGCCCTTGAAAGCCATTCTGAGACTGAGGTCCAGAAATCTAATCTTTGTTTGATTCTGTGTTTAGTGGGGATTCAAATCCCAACTTAATTTAATCTTTTGACTTATCCTGCAGGTACAGCCTGATTATATTCCGTTGCCACTAGTAATAGGATTGCCGGGACAGAATCTTGCTATTAGCACTTTGAGACACAAAAGCAGAACAGAAACCTTCGCTGGTATTAGTCAATGAAACCTGCTATAAATGAATGACTACCTCCCCCAGCATTTTCCCCACTGCCTCATTTTAATAAGCTATTGCAAGGATTCATATAGGAAGTTGCAGATTCCACTGATCTCCAGAAAACCTTGAATTTCAACTGAAATGCAGAACTTGAAATCCTTTGCCAATAGACATGTTAAAACACCAATCCCCAATAACAGATAAGTTCTAGTAATAGTGTGTGACTTATTTGGATGATCTTATATGAACTTATATGATCATCCTTCTTAGGGTTTTATGATAGTGGCAATTTTTAATCAACAGAAAAATAATATAGAGACTAGTGAAATGAGAAAGGTTTCCATCTATGTAATTAGGATGCCTGGGTTACAGTTCTCTTGCTAGATAAGCAACTTTGGATGAGTTATTAAACCTTTTCTGGTTTAGTTTTCTCATCCATGAAGTGGGGATAGTGATACTATCTATAGCATAGGATATTTGGAGGATTAAACGAAATAATGCATGGAAAGCCCTTGGAAAATCTGCTAATGCATAGAAAGTATACAAGAAATATTACCTATTATCACTATTAAGGGAAAAAAGGAATTTCAGAAAAGTACAAGAAAAAAAAAACACTCTCTGTCAAAGACCTATGATCTACTATTTTGTGTGTTCTTCCTTTGAGATTCTCCCCCTTCATTTCCTATGAGGAAAAGTGGAGTGCATTCTAGCCAGGGAGAAGTAGAGTACAAAGGTCAATTGACAAGGAAACAGGTGAAAAGGTTCTCAGATTCAGTAGTGATGAGTAAAACAAAGGAATATCAGATTGTCACCCAGCAGATAAACAGAGATGAAAGCCAGGTCAATACTCAGTGCTGTCGAGGGGTAGTAAGATGCTATATATAATCATAGGGCTCTTCCTTGCATGCAGCAATGGCCCATTCCAGCGGATTTTATCAAGAAAGCACTTTATTGTCATGTTATTGGTCACTCATGGCATTTCTGGGAAAGATGGAGAATTAAGACCAGGGCTGGTAGCCATGCACATGGCCTCAGGTGACACATAGAGAACGGGTCCAGCACTAGGTGCTGTCTGTCGTATGGTCTGCCAATACTCCGTGACCTTGGTTGTGGCCTCAGCTCACTGCCAGGGTTCCTCCAGGAACGTGATCTGGAGCTCAGAGCCCCACAGCTGTTGGGAGGATGTCGCTACAGTTCCTCGCTTCCTTGCACCACCAGCTCCCATCCCCGAATTGGGCAAGACTGAGCATCTCAGTGCAAAAGCCTAGATAACCTCTCAGCTTCAAAGCAGCATGAAGTGAACATAAGACCATGTTAGCAGCTACAGGGGGAGGCAGCCTCGAATTCAAAACTAAGGGGATCCCTTCGACATAGAAAAGAGTTCTGGTATGGGGGAGGAAAATACATTTGTCCCATTGAAGGACAGCATTTTATATTACTGAGGGTGTAATGTGGTTTATTCTTTATCTGAAAGCAACTTTGCAGTATGCTGCAAGAGGCTTAACATTATTCATATACTTTCACTTTATAATAATCCCACTTTTGGTAATTCATCCAAAAGAAATGATCCGAGAAATGAATACTTATGTACAAAAATGTTCACCAAAGCTTCATATAGTGATCCAAAAAAGTTGACAAGACCCTAAATTTTTTAACAATTAAATGATGATCCAACAATGTTAGGTCTATTGGTTTAAATACTATTGGAATTAAGGAAAGAAAATAGGAACTATGGAAACTCACAACACTATTATGTGTGAGATGCTGTTTCAAGAGCTTTGCATGAACAGCCTCACAGAATGGGCGCATCTATTCTATGAGCCACTGGAGTTAAGTGTTATTTTTAAAGGGAACGTAAGTAAATTGCCTCAAGGGAAGAGGAAGAGGCGGAGGAAGAGGGCTTGTAGAAGTCTCTGCTGGACAGCCTAGAATTGTTGAAGGTGTCGAATTGTGTTGAGAATCTCTCCAGTGGATACCTTTATTCCTATACAGGAAGTAGGGGGTTGGTGTTCACGACTGCAGTGAAACAGTGACATTCCTGATCTCCCTTTTGGAGCTGGACCCTTTCCTTCCCAGATAATGCTTGTTTTAATCCCCAGTGTGACTTATTATTTATGATTCTCTATAAAGATTTACTGTTTGCTTTGAATTTTTTTTAATTTTAGAATACTTTAAGATTTACGTAAGAACTGCAGCGACAATATACAGTTCCCACCTACCCCACACGCAGTGGAATATCTTACATTAGCAGGGCACATTTGTCACAATGAATGAACCAAGAGCAATACATTATTACTGACTAAAGTCAATACTTTGTTCAGTTTCCCCAAGTTTTTACCTAATGCCCTTTTTCTGTTCCAGGATCCGGTCCAAGATACCACATCACACTTAGCCAATGTGTCTCCCTGGGCTCCTGTCAGCTGCGATAATCACTCACTTCCCTTATCTTTGATGACCTGACAGCTTTGAGGAACACTGGTTAAGTATTTTGTACAATGTTCCCCATTAAGGATTCGTCTGATGTTTTTCTCATGATGAGCCTAGGGTTATAGATTTTGGGGAGGAAAACCAAAGGCGTGTCGTACCATTATCATCACATAGTATCAAGGTGATGATACTATCACTACAACTTATCACCATTAATGTTAACCTGGATCACCTGGCAGAGGTAGTATCAGTGTTTCCAATACAAAGTTACCTGCCTGCTCCCTTCTCCACACTGTATTTGTTGGTAGGAAGTTACTATGCACACCCTATTTCTGAGAAGAGGCCAGTTATGGCTCAAACTTCTTGAAAGCATCTACATAAATTATTTAGAATTCTCCCACATGGGATATTTGTCTAGTCTCTCCCATTCATTTGTTTATTCAATCATTTATATCAGTAGAGAACTCATGAATATTTATTTTACACTTTGGGCCAACACTACTTTGTGTATTTTTTTGCTCATGTTGTTTGCTATTAAAATCAATAACAACAGTGGATAAAACCATTGTACAACCCAAACCCTGAGACATCTGAAGATAGTTGAGGGTCAACGCCCAACAAATATTTACTGAGCACCTACCGGGCCCCAAAATCACATCACTTTTTGTAGCAGATAATAAAGCAGTTGACCATTATACTTTCTGTTTATTCTTTGTCCATAATCAGGCCTATAATACCATCATGGAAACAATTTGCCCAACGACTGACTTCCATGGCCCTTCCTTTAGATAATTCCTCATGGAAAGATCTCTAACATACATTTACTCACTGATTTATCAGTGAGATGAAAAGCTTTTCCTTGTCTGCCACCCAGTACTCTAGGTCAGCTGCCTCTCTCATTCCTCTCCATGCCCACTTCTTATCTTTGTCTTTTTTTAAGATTTTATTTATTTATTTGACAGAGAGTGTGAGAGAGCACAAGCAAGGGGAACAGTAGAGGGAGAGGGAGAAGCAGGCTCTCCACTGAGCAGGAAAATCGATACAGGGCTCCATCCCAGGACCCTGGGATCATGACCTGAGCCAAAGGCAGACACTTAACTATCTGAGCCACCCAGGTGTCCCACCCCGAATTCTTATCTTTTACCTGTTCCTTAAGTGTCTTCCAGTTCAGCCTTGACATTGTCCTTCCGAACAACGCGTACTGGGAAAGATGATTCTAATGTCTGAACTCATTCAACTTTTTTCTCCTTCATTTCCAAACTTACATGTACCAATTTCCACCACTAATCTCTTTCATTAGGCCTCCCATAATCCAAAGCCAGTTTTCTCACCTCTGTTCTTGTTCCTCGCCTATTGCCCTGGAGACTAACTCCATTAAATATCCAATTCCTGCTCTTTTAATCTTCTGTCATTCTCAACCTGCAAACACAACCACTTTCATCATTGCTATCAATGCTAACATTTTTTGAATTCTTAACTATGTGCCAGATACGGTGATGAACACTTTTTAAGTGTTTCATTTAATCCTAACATCAACCCTGTAGTGTAAGTAATATCATTAGCTTCCTGTTACAAAACAGGGAATGGGCTCCATGACATAAAGGAATTTGACCAAGATCTTGTCACTAGAATGTGGCAAAGCCAAGATGGACCTCCCAGCGAGGTTCTGCAGAAATGCTCTCTTCCCATTGACTCATAGAATTGTTTCTCTGCCTCTCATTCACTTTGTTCTGGGAGAAATATAAAAGACACTTCACATAATTTTCCCCTCCACCATACCACAAACATACTAATTCATGCCTCTCCTTCAAAAAGTCAATGTTCAAGTCAATTTAAAAATAACCATATTAAATCTCCAATCCCCTCCAGAGGGGTCGGCAGTGGAGGCAGCAAGAAGAACAAACAAAGCTTGCAAACAAAAATGTGGATTATCTGAAGCCACGAGGCAGGAAGTTTTAAACCAAGCTAGCTAGGAGAAAACAGTACACTTAACACATGCATAATGGCAAATATCTCAACAAATGACATCCTCGGGGGTAAGAGTGTGAAAGGTCGGAGGAGGGAAGAAATGTATCTTGGGTCCCCAGGATGAATGCAAAATTAAGAAAACAGGGCTTTGATTCTGGCCTCAAATGCTTTTGATTTCTCTTTTTTCTTTCTTTCTTTCTCTCTCTCTCTCTCTTTTTTTTTTTTAATGGACAAAAGAAGCCTTCTAACCAGCAAGGTAAATAGTTCATGGGTTATTTATTTTATCTCTATTCCTAGTTAAATTGAGTTCAAAATAATTAGATAACCTTGGAAAAGCCGCGGCTGGTACTGCTAATTCCACCTAATGATTTTCCCGCGTAGTTGCCCAGTGAAAGGGGTTATCTGTTAAAACAAGCTTTAAACTATTAATAGAGTAAAATTACAGCTTCAGCAGCTAACCCCAGGTAACGTGGCTGTGGTAGGGTATTAAGACTCAGAGTTGGGGGCTAAGTTGCTCACTTCCCCCAAATGACCCTTCTTTCTTACCCGCCATTGACGGTTTCATACCAGACCTAACGGTTAACTTGCTCCCGACACCTTACACTATTTGTGGCCTTAATTGAGGGACCTAAACAAACAAATTAATCACCCTGGCCCATAAAAATGACAGAATTCATATGGTAGCATTCTTCATTCCCTCCAATTTGTTTTCCTGAAATCCCCGCAGCGATTTATTTGCTGAATATGCGAGTTTTCCCCCCTTATGAAAATTACAAATTGTTGTCAAGGTTAACGAGTTAATATTCTCATTCAATATTTATTTTATGGGGAGACGGCGGGAGTACCACTCTTCCTGTACTTCTTCCCCTGCAAAGTCTGGTTTCTTAATCAAAATGACAAGGACACTGTCCTTTGTATGATACTTGGAATCATCGAGACTAAAAAATGAGCTTTATTAATCAACAGACCCTGATTAATTATTATAAAGTGCGGCGCCTACATTTCTGTACATTTTAATAATTCCTGCAGAAGGCTAACAATGTCCCTGGAGGCTTGGAGTCTTTGCAGTTTGAATGTTTCTAAGCAATGTCACAATAAATAGTCAAGAGTAGCAGTGTTCCTTCTCTAATCCACTTCGTTTCAAACCGCCAAACCAGGGAAAACCTTCTTTTTCCTATTTCCCATCTATAATTCATCATTTGCATACAAAGTAAGGAGCCAGGAATCAGCGGCTTCATCAGTTTTCAAAATACCAGGGGACAGTGAGGGTGATTTATCACAGGCCACATGATCTAGTTCACATAATCAGAATATTTCTGCGGAAAACGGCTCGACATGCTTTCTTGATAAGACTGACCACACAGAAGATCCACGGGAGAAAGGCCAGGGGTGTAAGAACCCCCAGTGAGCAGTAGACCTCCTTTCCCAGAAACGCCCAGCACGAGTCCCTCTCAACAATGGGACATCACCCGTCCTAAAGGCTGCAGGCATGTATGTGTTTTTTATCACTTCTGAACCGCTTCTTTAAATTATCACATGGAAATTAATTAATTAATATGAAATATCATGCAACAATCACCCAGACTCGTGGTGATACTCTCTATCTTGACTGGGGTTACCTCAGGGTATATGTCGGATAAAAGTCGTGGGATCGTGCCCTTAAGATCTGTGCATTTCGCTGTATATCCGATTGACTTCAATTTATAGTTGAAAAAAGAGCTTATAGGAAATAAGAAGAGAATTAAAAGAGCAATATTTATGTGTCTCTAACATCATCATCATGAGAGATAATATATGTGTGTGTATATACACATACATGTCTGTGTGTATTTAAAGGCATATCCATTTGTGTGCATTTATACATATATTTATATGCATATATATACATGCATGTGTGTGTGTGTGCGTGTGTGTGTGTATAGTCTATGACCTGCCACATTCTCCTGTTTCTTATTCTCAGAATGGCTCTGAAGTTCACAAGGACACAGACATGCTAGAGTTCCATCCATTCCATCAACATTCCAAGGAGAAAAAAAGGCCAGGAGGCAGGAGAAAAGCAAAGAACAGTTAGATGTTCCATTTTGGTCTTCCACATCAGGACCTGCATTTTCATCTCATTGGCCACAATGTACCACGTGGCCCCTCCTGGGTTTCACTGTGGCTGTGAAATGCTGCATCTTAGCTGGGCTCACAGCCTGAATAAAATCGCATATTTGTCTCAGAGGAAGAAAGGGAAGAACAGATGTTAGGAAAGCAATGTACAGTCTCCACACCAAGGCTCACAGTAGAAACTAAGTCGACTTGAAGAAGATCTGAGAGGGTATGTTTCTTCCTGCAAATCTGAGCTTGTGGCCTGACATCTTTTCTAATGCAGTTTCCTGAGTCAGAGAGAAATGGATGTGGTCACAGACAGAGCTCATGGGTTTGGGAATAGCCCACAACCCTTTCTTCTCCATGGGGGAGCCCCAGTGAGTAAATACTATAATGTGCCATTTATAGTTAGAGCAGGTATGAATTACTTTCAACCTTCATCTCTCAATAAAACTCTTTTTAGATTTCACCAAAGTCCAAATGAGCCTCTGGAAGTTCCACAGATATAACTCCATCACCCAAACTAGTTGTCACCATGGAAAAAAATCAATCAGAAGTGCCCGGTCTGCACATTCCAAAGAAACACAAGATTCTACCCCATGATGTTTCCGGAAGGCAGCCCTCTTCCCTTCTTAAGTCAGGTGTTTCTATTACATGGACCGTAGAGTCCTTATAAAACATCTATTGGATCTCTTCCTGGGACTCAGGCATTGGGAGGTCAGGACACAGGCAGGTGCCCAGGTTTGAGTTTTGTGGCTTTTCCTGCACACTTTTGTGACAGAAGTTTGGTGGGTATATCTCAGGGTTCTGGAATCCTGGGCCTCCTCACTGTGCTTGCATTTTACCCTGTAGAAGTACAAGTTCAAATCACAGATAACAAGAAAATGAGATTATGATGTTAGCTTTCTCCAGAGATAACAGCCGTCCAGGTCATAAAACTACCATATGGCAGATTTGGCAGTCTTTCCTGAGTGCCATGGATTAATTATCACATAGACAGACTCCAGTCCCCATTTGCAAGCGGCTCGGTCCCCCTGTGGCAGAGATTGGCAACCCGGTGAAGGCGAGAGCCTGTATTATGTTTGGCAGGGACACGATGTGACCTTACTGTGGCCGGTTCTGTCATCTCTTAACATTTCGCTCATGATTAAGTTTATCATTTCAAATAAACACAAAATGTCAGGTCTCTGGGTCTACTTAACATGGAGAGCCAAAATAGACCTCTCTTTGATTTAAAAGGGTCCAGGCCAAGGGAACGATCTGATTAGCTCTCCCATCTGACTTGTATTAGAGCTATCAGATAATACAGTGAGGGCAAAATCCTTGCTCCAACTGGCTGGTTGCCACAAACCAAACCCCCACAGGGTAGCTGCCATATTTCCCTTGACATCTCCAGGTTACTAACTCAAAGCAGTGGTTACTGGATTGATCCTCCTGGAGCTTTGCCTTTCATCCTGGCACTACTAACCCTGAATCAATTCTGTTCACATTTATCCTGGTTCTCCATCAGTAGAGGATGCCTGATTGTCCTGGACCTCCCTTCTGTTCTGACCCTCATTGATAAGGACAGAGCAGAGCGCTTATCAACATTTCCCCATCTGGGGCTTCAGTAAATATTCCCTTCTCTCAATGGATACCCTGCCCTCAGTCGACATGGGCTGTTGAATGGCTTATTTCTCAAGTGTTTCCTCCTTTAACTGAAACCACCAAGTAGAAGGGTAGAGGCGAAATGCTCTGTGTCAGCTTAGCTCTAAAGATGCTGCTGTAGATGAGAGGCAAGCAGCTGACATGTGTATTTAAGGTGCTGGAGACTTCCAAGGTCTTTGCCTTTAGCCCAGTCTCTCATTTGTTCTATGATTATACCATGTGTAATTGTACTAGTCAATATCACATAACTACAGACTGTAGGCAACTATGCTTTTCAACCTAGAGCAGAAGTCAGAGCCTCTGACTGCTCTGAGCTCATTCATTCATTTATTTATTCAGTAAACATTAAAATGCTTGTTCTGGCTCCATCCACTCATAACGCGGGTCACCCTCTCTTTTTCCTTGTCCTACGGCCAAATGGGCTTTCTCTTAGTGCTTTGGACAAGCTGAGGTCCTTTCTCCCCAGGAGACTTCTGCCACCTTTTTTAATTTAAAGTTCTCCTCCATTGTCTTTGACCATCCCTTGCCTACTTAACTTTGGTTCATTTTCACATCTCTACTCAAGGGCGCCTCAGAAAATAAACCGGGAAATCCCATGGCAGGCCTTCACAATAAGAAGTAGAAGCAAATAATAAAAACAATGGTCACAGGTATAATTAAGAAATTGTGGTGCTGACTTGCTAAATATTACCTTTCACTGATGGCATGTAAGCTTCCTGAAAGTCTGTGATTCTATTTTGGTCAATGCTGATCCTCAATGCCTAGCCCAGGGTCTTACATGAAATGGTGCTTGATAAATATATATTGATAAGTTGAGCACTTGCATGTATCACCCAGATACATACACGGCAGATCACTGTCGGAATGATATGAGAAGTGTTCCCACAGGAGCTCACAAGTCAGGTGTGAAAGGTAAACAAAGGACGGCAATCAGTGTGAAAAACATAACACATTACAAGTCCTGCAACGGGTAAAATGTTGATATTAAAATATGTAGATTTTCAATACTGTTTACCACATGTCTCTAACCCCCACCAACACCTTCAAGGGAAGGTAGATACAGACTAAGATTTTTTTTTTTTAAAGCCAATTTGAAATTCATTGAACTTGTAAAACAAATAATATCATGAAAGTCAAAGTTCTCTTGATTTTCAAGAATGAGGCTTGGTTTAGAGGGAAGAAAAGAGCTTTTATCAGAATTCCAAACATCAATGGAAGAGCTTCGAAGACTGTGTAAACACTGTTTCATAAATAAAGCAAAAAATAGGGGCAGATATATGATGATGTTGTAGTCTTATTCCAACCTAGTAAAGAAAATTTCTTTAAAAAATTACAAGGCTTTTGTAAAGGGAGAAGACTTTTGGAGAACAGTAAAGTTATTGGTAGGTATCTAAGAAGAAACTCTGGTCTTTCTCCAGTCCTCAAGAACAACCTTTAATGTGAGAAGTTGGGTGTGAGACAGATGCTCAGATAGGTTTGGAAAAATTGTGGGTCATGAGGACTTGGAACTCACTTCCTCTGGCGTGGCCCAGGCCTCTGAGAAGGTCCTCTCCTATTCAGCATAACGTTACAGAAACATGGCACCAGAGAAACAAATATGGTGTCAGAGAAACCAACATGGTGCCCAAGTAGTCTGTTAGCAAGGGCTGAGAGACGTGTCCAGATGCTGGGTTCTAAGTCACAGAGCTCTGTCTATTCGAGTACAGTAGGAAGAAACTAGCCAAGAGTTCCTGGGCTCCCAAAGAGCACGAGGTATAAGCTAAGATGTAGACAATGGACAAAGTAGGCAGAAATGCTAGATATGAAAAGGAGATTCCAGAACATGATCCCTAAACACCAGATGAAATAACCTATTTGTAGAGGAGGCCAATAGGGCCAGAAGATGGCCTGAGCTCTGGACATTTCTCTAATGCCTAGATGACTTTCTCAAAAAAATCATAAAACCAAGGAAGGGGAGAGGATAGGTAGAGAATCTTAAATATTACTGGACTTTAATTTGGTAACAGAAGTGATGAGATTAAGAGTTTTCAGGGGCACCTGGGTGGCTCAGTGGGTCAAGCCTCTGCCTTTGGCTCAGGTCGATCCCAGGGTTCTGGGATTGAGCCCCGCATCGGGCTCTTTGCTCTGTGGAGAGCCTGCTTCCTCCTCTCTCTCTGCCTGCCTCTCTGCCTACTTGTGATCTGTCAAATAAATAAATAAAATATTAAAAAAAAAGAGTTTTCAGCTATTGCTAGAAATAAGGGCACTTGAGCAAAAATCTTATTTTAGCTATAGGAAGAGAAGTCTACATTTCTGCAGAAATGTCAGCATTTGAACCTGTTACGGAGCAGGTTGCCAAGAGCTAATGAAAGGAATGACCAAGTCTGTCTGTGAGTAAATGGAGTGAAGGCATTTGAGTTGGGTCATGAAACACAAGTAAGAAGTTGCCCACTGAAGGTGGTTGGGAGTCAAGGTCAGGTAGAGAAAATAGCCAGTGTACAGGAAAAGAGTTGCAGAAGAACATGGCCCAGTCAGTGAACAGTAAGATCACAGTAGCCAGAGCACAGGGTTTTCTAAAGGAACGAGTCTGGAAAGTTCGGGTAAGGCTACGTCAAGGAAGATAACCTCAATCTTGCAGGCTCTGCAAAGGGAAGTCTTTAAGATAGAAAATGAAGTTGTGGAGGGGAAATGGGAGCAAATTCTCTAAAGACACTTTGGCTTTATCCCTCAGTTGGAAATCCACAGGACTTTGACCAAGATATTCTATTCCAGGAATCTGAATCAGAAATGCTTGTTTGCCCATGTCCACAAAGCTTTGTGTGCTTAAAGATTATTATTGCAACAGCACTTAAAATAGAAAAAAAAAAAAAAGCAAAAAGCACATAGTCAGAATGTTCATTTTAGGGGACTGATATAGTGAATGGTGAAATATTATACTGAAGTTAAAAGGTGTAGGAGTCATTATTATTCCCCCAAGCTGAAAGATCTCTGGGTATAATTAAATTCCAGCTTCAACTTCTTTAGCAACTTCTGTCCTTGAGCAATTTGTTAAGCCCTCTGTGCCTGTTCCCTTGTGTGTAAGACAGGGGTAGGACTATGTACATCCCATAGAACCGTCATCAGGTTAAATGAGTTAATACATCTAAAAAGCTTAAAACAAGAGCTAATAAATATTAGACATTCTATTTGTACACTATTGTTATGATACATTAAGATAGAAAAATAACATAGCACAATGTGTGTTGTGTCATTCTTCTTGGGTTAAAACAATTACACACAGCAAGCTTAAGTGACTTTAGTATTTATAACACTTTTCTGAAAGAAGACAAAAGGAACTGTTGGCAGGTGATACTTCTAGGAGTTGGAACAGAGGCTGAAGACTGGCAGGGAGAGGGGCCATTTTTATCATTTTATTCCCTCCTATACTGTTTTAAATTTAAGACAAATAATGTGCTTGCATTACTTGTAAAATGACCAAAAAAGCAACAAAATAAGTGCTATTCTTCCAAATATGTATTTACTAAATTCATTGAGGTCAATCTACATAGAATGAGTTTAACAAATACAATATTTAGTGGTAGATGGTACACACAGTAAATGGAGGCATCATTAGGCTGCTGTAACAGGTTTGGAAATTCTCAAGCTTGGCAAAAAAAAAAAAAAGACCATGGCCCCATTTCCCATTCAGACTGCCACCTTGATGGTGGACAGGGCTTCCAATTATTATTATTGTTATTATTATTTATTATAATTATTAAATATCATGTCAATATAATTATTGTTCTTATTATCTTAGCTCCATAACTAATTAGCATACTGACCTTGGTAGATGTATAACTTCTCTGGTCTCTTTTTCATGTGAGGATAATTCTGGTCCTTAGCTCTGGGTAGTGGTGAGGATTAAATGAAATAATGCATGCAGTGTTTAGCACAGGTAAGTGCTCAAACGTATATCATCGTCACCATAATTTTATCATCATCTCTTCTTATACTAACCACACTCGAGGTCATTTTCCCCTCCTGAAACCATTCTCCTGAATACCATGCAAAGGAAGAACTGAGTCAAAGAAGCTTCTAAGAACTTTGAGTTCCTTTCTCATGGACACCATCCTCTATACTGAGAGATTAAGCCTTCTGACAAATGGATTTACCTTAAAAAAAAAAATTAAAAAAATAAATAAAAAAGAAGCCAATGAAAAATTGACCTACTACATTCCAGGAATTTTGAAGCTTGGAAGCCCTGGCAAATGAATATACTTGAATAAAATTCACTTCCAACTTCCCACCCACCCCCTCCCAACAACAACAACAAAAAAAAACAAAGCAAACAAAACAACAAATGCTTTCTCGGCTCAAAATCATGTCCTCGTCTTCTGATGAGATGATATCATGAGAAGCCATCATTCAATGCCAGTTTATGAGAATCCGCAATGCAAAATAGTAAGATTAAGTCATGGTAGGGATGCGGAGAGGGGGAATAATTAACATGGATGGGTGCTTGGATTTTTAAAAAACTAACATCAGGAAAACCACACAAAAGTACAGTATAATGTAAAACATTCTCGTAAGCTGCCAGGGGAGTGGACTGCATGACCCACAGGGTCTCTGTTCCAACTCTAATTGCTATTATTCTCTGGGACATGATATCTTAATCAGAAACAATAGCTTGTCTAATTGACTAAGGTTGTGGGGGGAGCCCTGCTACCTCTCACAGATATCTGAACGGCGAGCACAGTAAATGAGTAATGCGGTGAAATTAAGAAAGGACAATTCAGACAGTGAGATCAATTAGATTGTGAACAGTCATATAAGCAGAGACCCTGAAGCTTCTTCACTTGACGTATTTAACACTAGAAAGGTGACATAGAGACATCCTCTGCAGAATTATCTTTAATTTGCAAGATTGGATGGTCTATTTTTTTTTCAAAAATCATATTGAATCATTGTTCACATTTATAATGTGCCTCTCACTCATGGATTTTATTTTTTTAAGATTTGTTTATTTACTTGAGAGAAAAAGAGAAGGCGGAAGGGGAGTGGAAGAGGGAGAAAGAGTCTCAAGCAGCCTCCCCACTCAGCCCCTCCCCCAAGAGGGGCTCGATCTCACAACCCTAAGATCATGACCTGAGCTAAAACCGAGAGTCAAATGCTTAACCGAATGCACCACCCAGGCGCCCCATCACTCGTGGAGTTTTAAAAATGTCCGTATATATTATGTCCACATCTCTGGTACCCATCACAAAACAATTTATTGTAATCCCAAATTTCCAGATGTGGCAATTAAGTTAAGAGTCATCATCTGTTATCTCTAATATACCATATATATTCTCATATAGAAAGTAAAATATAATGCAGGAAGACTCTTAGATGAGAAATAATAATCCTGGCACAAAACCCGAATGCCCCCAAATATATATTAGGAATACTATACATGAACAATAGAGCATAGCTATTTTTATTCAAATCTTTTGCTGGCACGTACATGGACAAAAGCAGGAAAATCTCTCTGAAAGTCATTTTGCTGATGCAGTTTGAATATATTTTTTCCATAAGTTTGACTGCCAAGTTAAAAGGCAGTTTGAAAGCAAAGGATACTGGACTGAGAGCCAAGAAACCTTGCAATTTGCTGGCGAGGCGTGTGATTTTTTGGACAGGTCACTGACTGTCTCTGGAGTGACATTTCCTTGAAGTTTCCACGGCCAACAACTCCCTTCTTCCCTCCCCTTTTCTCTTTCATCCCAAGAGCTCCACAGGCTCACACCACATTTGCTATGTATCAGGCGTATCACCCCTCCGTCCTTATATTATTACTATTATTGCTATTTGCTCATCATCGGACAATCAGAACTTTTGAGTAGGAGGTAACAATTACTATTATTCTCAGGGGAACCAACAGCATGCTCTGGGTACGATGCCCATGAATACTGCAGAGTACTGCAGAATACTAAAATCATTCCATGTGCCTCCATCCCTCCCTATAGGGCTTGTCCATGGCCAAGAACCCCAAATCTAGAATCCTCCAACTCCAATGAGCAAAGAAGAGGTGAGAAAAGCCAGGGTGGATCTAAGCACTTCCGTCCTCTCAAGAGCTCAGAGCTACTCTGTTTCACTACACTTGCCACACAGGGTACCTCGAAGGAGGGTTGAGAGAGCTTTCAAACTTTAGATAGAAACTGCAAGTCCCAGTTTCTATGCAAAATGTCATGATGCTTAAATGTCAGTTACCCTATATTTACTAAGTCTAAGATGACATCACTTACAATGCATCTTAATTTCTGAGAAGTTAAGATGTAAAAAAAAAAAAAAAAAAAGTTTTCTAGAATCAGTGAAGTGTCATTTTTTTCTTTTAACATTAATTTTATTTAGAATTTAATTTAAATTTTGGAAGACATAATTTACACATAAAAGGATCGTGGGATTGAGTTTGATCTAGGGGCTACCAATTGTAGCAGGTTTTTTGTTTGTTTGTTTGTTTGTTTCACTTCTGCCTGGTCTCCATATTCCCCCATGTCCCATCTCCCTCTGCCATTTGACTACTCAGTCACCAACACTGAGATGATAGCAAACATAAACCTTTTAAAATATAACCTTCTCCAGGAAAACCAGTATGTGAAACAGATTAAACGAGAACTCTATATGTCCCCAATAGACGTATCGAATACATCCTGCTTTAAATAAGCTTGTATAGAACTAAATAAGAGTTCGGTTACAGCTTGATTCATTGACAAAGCTGAATAATTCATAACATTATTATGCTTCATATAAAATTGATAAAGGATTTATCTATTGTTATTGAGTTACGTTTTATATTTTAAAACCATGATTTGTGTTTTCAGGGTTCAAAGATTTTCATAGAGCTTCACCAAACTAGCACCCAAGCCCTTGGCTTGTATCGCCTCCTAGACGAAATGGCCATATGCATAGCACTAGTCTATTTCACCCTTCAAATGACCACTGCGTGCCAGGAGAGTGTGCGTGCCATATCACTCTGTCCTCACGTAACACTTGGAGGTAGGTTTTACGCATGCAGCTCTAGCTTGCTAAGAAGGAAACTCGGAAACATTAAAAGACTGGTTCAGGATCGCAGCTGATCATGCTTGCTGCTCTCTGATTCCTGCTGTACGGGCTCTGGGCTTGCAGCACCCTGGGAAGCTATGCGGTACACATTGCTACAAATGGTTCTTCTTGCCAAAGTTTCTGGTTAGATTTGGCCAATGTGGAACTCCCCCAAGAAGTTGGAAGGGAAAAAGAGACAGTGATTCAGTGTATTTTCCTTTGGTTCCCAACCTGAGGGGACCAGGATCTTCTTGGGATAATGTGGTCATCTCCCCATGGCCTTGGTCTCCTGAGTCTACCCGCACCTCCTTCCTCTTGCCTCGGAGGCTCAGGGGTCATAAAAGAGTCTCTCTGTGAGTGGCCCTCAGGTGCCCCACTATTCGGCAGTTTACCTACACCTGCTCATAGCTTTGAAGATAGTCCCTTTATTGAAACTTTCATTAAAACTCTGCCTGTTTTTTTTTTTTTTAAGATTTTATTTATTTATTTGACAGACAGAGATCACAAGTAGGCAGAGAGGCAGGCAGAGAGAGAGAGAGAAAGAGAGAGAGAGAGGAGGAAGCAGGCTCCCTGCGGAACAGAGAGCCCGATGTGGGGCTCCATCCCAGGACCTTGGGATCATGACCTGAGCCAAAGGCAGAGGCTTTAACCCACTGAGCCACCCAGGTGCCCCAAAACTCTGCCTATTTTTATAGATGCAAGCCTAGACAGCTCCAGAGAGCAATCAGACATTCAAACCTAGGTCCTAATAACTCAAAATCAGAAATACCTTTAGCCAAACCACAGAGGTACCCAAATTATCTCCTTAGAAAAGCTCTGAGCCCATGGTATTACAATAGTCTCTTTTTAAAGGGCGGGGGGAAGCATTTAAAGATAGACCATCATTTCCTGTGGTATAACATCTTCACTAATATCAAATACCATTTCTTTGAGAACCAGCTAGTAACTTTGAACTCTTTGAAGAAAACTCCTATGTAAATCCAAGGTATTAATAGTATATCATTTTTGCCCGGTGATAAAAATCCCCCGTGTCACAAGGGCTACGATAGGATAAAACCATTTCAACAGGAGACAATCTTGAGGAAACAAACGCTACTACAAAGAAATGCACTTTGTATCAAAAGTATAGGTCTGTTGATTTCGAAAGGGTTGAGAGGATTTGCTAATGCAAGGAGGAACACAAGATTACCTGTCCACGGAGAATGCAATGTTCCGTTTCCTGGGCCACAGGCAGTGGGATCGTTCATTAATGGTGCAGGTGGTCTGCTGGGGGGCTGCAGAGGCACATCTCCATATTTGGCTCCTGTAGATGTTAAACATAACTTTCCTTAATGCCAATCATATGCCCTTCTTACTGTTTCATCCACACAGTCTCTGTATCTATTCTAAGTCATTCACCAGGCAATTCTGGGTTCCAGCTTATTTCTCTGTAAAACCAATGATAATAGAATAGGAAGTAGAGAACAAGCACTCTCTATTGAAGAAGTCCTTGTGCCACGGCCATTGCTAAGCTGTTTCTATACATTTTCTCAATGTACGTATCTTAACTTCTGCTTTATGACGTAGCATACTTGTATACTTCCATTACGCTCGAGTTACAGATGAGAACACTGAGACCCGGTGTGTTTACTCATCCCGCCCACAGTCGGCCAGCTCAGATGACAGGACTGAGTCTTGAATCTGTTGCAAAACCAACCGTCTGTTCTATCCGGGTTCCATGGGGACGCAGACCCAATGTAGCCGGCTCAGGAGGGTCACAAAAGCAAGTCTCCCACCTACAGAGATTGTCACACTCCAACTCCAGCGGATCAGTCATTCCCCTAAAGAATGGGGGACACAGTATAGCCATGTCTTTGATTTTTACAAGAGAAGTGAAAATCCTGAATTTTAATATCGGAATCTCTTGGTTTTTAAATGTAGGGGATCGGCCAACAGAAATAGTTGAAGGGTTCAAGGCAAGGTCAAGGACCTCAGGTCTGTGGTCTGTGCCCTTCCCTCAGCTTCTCGGTAGACACAGAGAAGGCTCCTCTCCCCATTCTCTTGACCATCTCAGCGACTTTCAAGGCCCAGAAAATTACACCAGTCCTAAAGGGCAGTCACAGTGAGGGTGACCAACTCATCCTGATTTGCCTGGAATTTTCCTGATTTTAAAGCCACAGGCCCCTTGCCCCAGGAGACCCTGGCCCCAGATGAAATGGGGACATTGGTCACCTGCTTAAAGCCGAGAACTGGCTTCTGGCATCTGCAAAACTCCAGAAGGTCAAAAAAGCTGACCTTTAGAACGTGTGTTTTCAGGGGACGCTCGCTGTCCGTGGAGGTGCTAATTTGCTAAAGCTTTTGTGTTTCCACCTCAAAAATTCGACTGCCTCTGAAGTCCAGGTGTAACACTCCCCAGGACAGCCCCCAGGAGCAAGTTTCCCAGACACTCTCTGGCAACAGAGGCGAGGAGGGCACAGCAAGGCGAGCTCCGTCCCCGGCCCCGAGAAGGCTTCTGGTGGTTATTTGTCAGAGAATCCTAATTCGAATCCAAATGGGAGCGTGCCATTATCGGGGACTCACACAGCTTCAGGTAAACAGCTAATGAGGAGGCTGCCAGCTCCATTTTTATCAAGAGCCCTCCGAGACTCAACCGTGCCATTTCATAAAATATGCAGATGATAGTGCGGGGAGAAGAGCAAAGACTTTGAAAATGATTCACACAACCTCAAAATGATGTTGAAAAGGGAGGAATTAAATATTCACAAAGTGAGAGAAATTAAGGCATATTAACGGTTCGAATGTGGAAATGAAATGAGTCCCATGCACAGAGTTGATGAGGACGGCGTGATTACAGATCTGTCCAAAGTTTCTAATTCTGACACGGCGCGGTGTGGAGGTGCCCGTTTGGCTGGTAAGGGCACAAAAAAAAAAAAAAAAAAAAAAAGGAGGCATGGGACAAGCCGTACGATGCCGACAGATCAGAGGCAAAGGGAGGAAGACACAGCAGTGATTAACATGAGGCTGTGTTCTGTGCTGAGGGTGAACTCCCCGTTCACAAAATGAATACTAATCACCAGCACAAAACAGACTTGAAGTTGGCTACATGCTTGATGCGATTAAGCCCGTAATGAGGAAGGCACGAGAAGGCACAAAGGCTGGAGGGACTGAATTCGGTGAGGTCACCTACCCTCCACGTTTAAGGAAAGGGGATGGAAAGCCAAACCGGGGCCCATCCAAACTGGAATTAGCAGTAATTATTATATAATATGTAATGATGAGATTTAAATGGGTAACACATTTTCTCTGCTGAGATCATTTAGACATGATTCATACAAATGATGAAATTAATAGATCTTCCTCTTCTCACTGCCAGGCAGCTTCAACTAGATTTTTCAACAGAGACTGATCCTCGTGAAATCACAGGAATACAGAGATTTACGGAAATTGCAGGAGGAATTGGTTCAGTGTATAAGAGCACACTAGGGTTTAGAGAAACTCACATATTCACCTCCAGGATGAGTGCATAGCTCTTGGCCCGGACTCTTTTTTTTTTTCCTCCCCCTTTAATTTTTAAAAACATACCTGTATTTTTAAAAGGGGTTTTAGAGGGGAAGATATGAAACCGACATCCTCAAAATAAAGAGCTACAGCACCGGAAGGCTAAACAAATATTTACACGCAGGTAGAGTGGCTTTCTTTTTGCATCTAAAATGCAAAAGAAGACAGCTGATATATGGAAAAATATATTTTAAATAATAATACGGAGATGACTCAAGAAATTTAAATTTTAATACTGATGGAAAACAATTTAAGAGAGGATAGTATTTGCATATGAGGTGTTCATGATTTCAGTGCATCTAAAATTTTCAAGAGAAATTTAAGAAAAAGACAAATCAACTGCAAACGAAAAGGAAAGCTCAGAGCCATCTTTGATAAAGTATTTCTTCCACATTTCTGCTTAAAACCCATCATTGTTGTCGGATTTGGAGATTTTTTTTTCACCCTCCTGCAGAAGTATAAAGCAGTTACTGGGGACACGAGGTCTGCCAGAGATCCACTGTTTTCCAAGGGGAGAGTTTCCCAGTCCCATTTGCTGCACAGCACATGAGCAAATTAACAGGCACTCGGGGAGGAAGCCCACAGTACGGGGCTCAGGCATGTAATAATTAACATAGCCTTGCTACCTCCATGGCATCTTGGGATGAAAATATTAATCATTCACAGCTGTGATCGCCTCAAAATCTCCTATTTTATAGCTTTGACACATCCATGAATAATGCCATTTACTATAATGTGCTGCATATCAGAAGGAATACTTTTGCACAGTATGGCTGCTTCTCGAGAATTCATTGCAAACCCATCAGAGACCTGGATTCCCTTCAGTGTCTACAGAAAACAGAACGCGACACAGCACTCCTTACACAGGATGCTTTCCTGAGTACCTACTATGTGCCAGACAGTCCACTATTCTCTGTTGAAGCCCCACAGTGGCGCTGTGAGGGCAGGACTGCTATTATGTCCATTCTGTACATGATGAAATACGGGATCGGGAGGTTAGGGTCAAACAGCCAAAGACATAGAGGCAGGGCGTGAACCCCTATCTGCTTTGCTCCAAAGCCCATGCTCTTCCCGCAGCATGGAGTTCAAAGGGAACTTTAAATATTACCGTGACATTGGTTTCCACAGTGCCCTCGCCTCGCTGGGTCCCCCGGGGATCGCCTTGGCAATTAATTCATTTAGGAAATCCGTTCGGAATTTTTTCTCTACCCTGCTTCGTCACTTTGAAAACCCTTCCTTTTCATTTTCCTTACCCTTGATTTGAGCACGCAGCCCAGGGCGCGTCCTGACCAGTGCCTTCTCCAGCCTGCAGCTGAGGGTGCGTTTCCCAAAGTAACTCCAGTTGGACACTCCCCTGCCAAACAGCTTTGCATGTTTTCTCCTTACGCGGACGACAGTGATGAGGACATTGCCCACAATGTCCCAGGTGACCTTGAACAGACTCTGTGCCCCAGCCTCACCTCCGGCTTCCCACCTTCTAGGTCTTTCACTAACATCCCGCAAGGAGGAGGTCTCAGAAAGCCTCGAAGCCACGGGTCTCGTCCACCCCTGGCTGAGCTGCCTCTACCTAGAACACAGCTTGTCCCACGTTACGGGCCCCAAAGCCACACCGCAGCTGGTTCCTCCTCATTCTGTGGATCTTCCTTTCCTTACACCGCACTTTCCCAGAGTTGACACCGTTCACTCCCTGGTCTATCTTGAGTTTTCTGGACGCTCTCGTAACCCTCCCCGTGCTCTCCCTGGCAATTGTCACAATTCTAAGTAAATGGTTCTCGGGGCACCTGGGTGGCTCAGTGGGTTAAAGCCTCTGCCTTTGGCTCGGGTCATGGTCCCGGGGTTCTGGGATCGAGTCCCGCATCGGGCTCTCTGCTCAGCAGGGAGCCTGCTTCCTCCTCTCTCTCTCTGCCTGCCTCTCTGCCTACTTGTGATCTGTCTGTCAAATAAATAAATAAAATCTTTAAAAAAATAAGCAAATTGTTCTCTGTATGATTGCTTGTGTCATAATATTTGGCTCCCACAGGAGCTTTTCAACTCCATGATGACAGAAACAATGTTCTCAGTCTGAGGCACACAGTAGGTGTTCAATAAACACATGTGGAAGGAAGGAAGGAAGGATGGATGGACGGACTGGCTGACACATCTTCATTTCCAGCCAGAATCCTCTCCACCTGCATTTTCTCTGTTGTCTAACCCCTCAGTGAAGCCTTTCCTTGCCGACATTCACATCACTTGACAACAACCAGAAACTATTGCATCATGACCACTGTTGTTTTGGCAGCAGCGGGAATGCTGAATTTGTGTCCTTGGAGAATCCTCTGGCAGCAGAAGCCGTGACTCCCCCAGGCCCCAATCACTTCTCCCCCACACCTCACTTAAGGGTTTATAACACTGTGGTGCAATTGCTTGTTTGCGTGGCTGGCTCCCTCCCCTGCCCAATGATCAGCTCCCCAGGGCAAGGATTTACCTGGGAGGTATCTGCCTCCCTTCATCCCCCAGCATGGGGCCTGAGCATAGGTACTCAGCAAATGGCTGTTGTAAACAATTCTGGTCATGAATGACTCAGTGAGTAATTGAATGGATAACTAGGGGAATTAGTAAATCAGTGAGTTCATAAAAGAAGTCAAGGTGAAAAAAACAATTACTCACCCAAGTATTTGCTAAAGTGCAGTGACCACCTCATGGGTGGTACTCAAGATAATTCTTAAGAATACATAAATGAACTTTTAAATTTTAGTTGCTATGGAACAAAGAAAAAGACTAGGAAAAAAAATTAACCGGCACATCAATTCTTTTATATCCCTGATATTATGACTTAGGACAATTTAAGTTAGAAAATATTAAGCAAACACAGTACCATTACAGAAGGCACGGGAGATGGCAAAAATCATGAAATTGGTATGTAGGTGTGAGGCTTGGGAACATGAGCTTTAAAAAAGAAGAGGAAAAAACCTTGTAAGATTTCATGAGCTTTTACTATGGACCAGGTGGTTCTTTAAGCACTTGACCTGTATTAAACCCATGCATTCTTCATAATAGTTCTGCAAGTAAAACCATCCCATATTATAAGGGAGGATATGGAGATAGCCAATCTTCGCCCAAGGCTGTATCACCAGAAAGTGTTAGAACCGGGGTTCAAATCCAGACAGAGCCCATGGTCTTGTGCTCAGGACAACTCCCAATCTAGCAGAGAAGCCAAGAAGGAGCAAAGGAGCAAATGTGTGGGACTGGGGGTGAAACATGGGTTGAGGGGACACAAGAAAGAGAGGACGTGATGACTGAGCCCAGGGCCTTTCCTGGGCATGACTTGGAAGTAGGAAGGATGCTTTGAGAGCCTTGCCTTTGTTCTGTCTCTTGCTTCTGCGGCCATCAGAGTGCCATAGCCATCCTAGACACCCACTTGGAGACAAAGTTCTCCAATTTCATCGACCTGTGGCTCCTGAAAGGGGAAAAGGCCCCATTTTTCTCCAGTCACTTGAGAGGTAGCTTTCTGAGCTCTGATGCCCAATGAAACAGGTGGATGTGAGGAGGACCTATGTGCTCCTGGGCAGTCCGACTCAGTCTGGACCCTTCAGAGCACTGATGTGAGAGGAGATGGGAACAAAGAGATCAGTACAACAGCCATCACGACCCTGGGGGAATAGGACCAGAGGGCATCTGGGGCCATGCTCATGCAGAAAAAATGTGTGCCTTCTCTTAAAGGGTTCAGCATCCTTCCCCAGGCACTAGGATCGTACTGTTCCTGACCATTCAAGAATCAAACAACTCCCCTTCACTCTCCAAATCTTTTCCCTACACTTCTTTTACCCCTGAAATGTTCTTCCTATTGCTCTTGACAAAAATCCTAAGTCAGAATTCTGACTAGGTCCCTTATTCGCTGTGGGTCATCGGGTAAACTACCAGCATCATAGCTCCCTTCCCAAGGGTGTTAAGTGGAAACAATTGTAGCCCCAACTCATCAGGTCTCTGTGAGGAGGAAGTGGAATGTTTGAATTTAAGGTGGCATGTGTTCACACTCAATGTAGGTGGCTTCGATCCTACAATGGGTCGATGGCAGTGCCTATACTCAGGAGTGCAAAATTTATTTTTCTATCTCCAAGCTTAATTTCATTGTCAAGAGACTGGGTTTCTGATCACCCACTGGCCGTTGTTACTTATCTATACAGAAATGCAATGATATCTCCTTAGTCTTCATCACAAGAATCAAAATTACCTCTCCCCACCACAAAATGCAAGTCCCCATCAGTAATCCCGTGCCCCTTTCCGGCCATATTTGGATGGAAATAATTTTCTGATTCTCCCCACTTTTCACTCCAGTAGGGGAAAGGTCTGTTCACTGCGTTAGAACTCTCTGCGTGTCATCCCCTATCAGTCCAGATTTGAACACACAAGATATTCATACATAGAGGCTCTTGACAATTGTTGGCAGAGTAGAGCAGCACCTTCTAGAAATGACTTCTGGAGCTGCACTGCAGAACCAGCTCGCAAACATTAGGAAGAGGGAGACTTGGGAAGCCGCCACTGGAACTATTGGCTTCAAACCCACTTCTTGACTCAGGATGAAGAAGCTGCTTCAATCATGGCCGGCTCCAGAGCCACGCCTGCCATATTGGCCCCGGCAATGACACAGGCTCTCCAGTCTGCCTCTTGACACCCACACAACCAGCACCTGCGTCCCAGGACTGCTTTTAATACTGCCATACAAACCCCAGTTTTCTTCCCAGAAGAAACCAGTGAAGCAGCAGGAGGGTAACTCCTGTCTCATTCCCACTTTTGATGTCTCAGAAAAATGCAAGGAGAGGCAAGGTTGAGGAAAGAGAGACCTTGAAGACAACTACCAAGGAATTCTCTCTTCACCTCTGCTAATGCAAGTCGCTAAGACCCTGGCAATGACCCCCTGCCTGTGCTCTCTCTCTCCCCCACTCTAATAAATTAAAATCTTAAAAAAAAAAAGAAAAACCAGAAATCCAAATTACCAATGTGAAATTAGATAAGAAACTGAATACTTATTTGGGATAACAAAATAAACAGAGCCAAATTATAAATGTTAAAAAGCTAACAAGCTGCAAACACACACCACAAAATCTAGAAAAATCTTTTATTAACTGTCTGATATCTCTAAAATATTTTTCCTTCATTTTTTTGTGTCACACTTTGATTGTCTTATCATGACTGAGATTTTATAAAATATCCTTCTATAGAGAAAACAGAAAAATAACTTAGTCTTCCCCAGTGTGGTTGATCAGAACCTTTTCTATTATTGGTGGCTTATAAATATTTATGTGAGTTTTATAACTCATTAGCGGTAGTGTCATATACATTTTTAGGATATTTATCAATTTTGGGGAAGCCTCCATCAGGTTTCTTTCCTACATGAGCTGGAGGATTTCATGGAAATTCCAAGTTTTTCCTGTAATGACAAACCCAAAAGACTCTGACTTCGCAACACTCAGTTACGGTTTGTCACTGATATCCTCCTTTAACGTGTATTCTGAGTTTTACGGTATCTCATCTATGCTGGTGTTCTGTGTCTTATTAGCAAGAAATTTAAACAGTGGCATTATGATAGTTCTTTTTTTAATTTCCGTGAAAAAAGAAAAAAATATTGCATGGTGCCTTTTTAATTGTGTCTGCTGCATGAGTGAGTATACTGTCGAGAGAATAGGACTTCCAAATGGACTATCGAGAAAATCAAATCCTCCACTGACTAGTGTACCTATCTGATGCTCAGAAGAATTTTCCACAGACTAGCTCGTGATTCTGAGCATCGCTGTACCTCTTCTACTGACCATTGAGGGTGCAGACCCCTTAGGATATATTCACATGATGGGGCTGCCAATGACACTACTCCTTCCCACCACAGCGTCGGGTTCACTGACACAGTGGGTTTAGGACCGTTTCTAGAAGTCATACCAAACCAGGATACTAGCAGGACCTTGATGATAAATGAGGTGACAGAGAAGCCCATAAATATATCACACCCCAAAGAAGTCTGTTCTCCAATCAAATTTCTCATCACCAGACCTTAAAACTCCAGTGGTCATTGTGATGTCACTCCACTCAAAGGACAGTATGGTGGAGAAGAAGCTGGAGAAGGAAAAGACAGCATCTTTTTTTTTTTTTAAAGATTTTATTTTTATTTGATAGAGACACAGTGAGAGAAGGAACACAAGCAGAGGGAGAGGGAGAGGGAGAAGCAGGCTTCCTGCTGAGCAGAGAGCCCAATGGAGGGCTTGATCCCAGGACCCTGGGATCATGACCTGAGCCAAAGACAGATGCATAATGACCAAGCCACCCAGGTGCCCCAAAAAGATCACTTCTTAACCAATTGTGCCCCAAACATTTTACTTGCACAGATGTTATAGATACATATCACCATGACAGTGTACTAGAAGGACCCCTCCCAGGGCCTGAAATGTGAGAGTCTCTGAAGCTTAAGCATGTTTGGCCTCAAGGTGTGTCAGTAGAAGCAGAAACCCAAATCTGGAGCTTCTTTCCACGATGCCCAAAGACCTGCCTGTTTTGAGGAGCATAGTCTGCATAGTCTGGGGACATCTGCTTGCTCTATATTAGCCACAATTAATAATCAGAAGCAGAGACGTGGCCACTTAATGTATATCAACCACTCTTCTGGGAGGGAGCTGTCATCCTCTGGTTCTTTTTCCCTGAGATAGGGAAATTGATAGGTCACTAGTGTCTGTGAATAGCACTCAAAAGGTATCATATTTATTTTAGCTGCAGCTTCAAATCAGTGGCTATCTGCATTATGAAGAACATCATTCTATAAAACACATTTGGTCTTCATTTTTCAAATGCTCTGAAGGGAACATATGGTAATCTGTTTAGCTCTGTATTCCACAGAGTGCTTAAAGCCCATCCACCAAACTCTCCTGCTATTTTTATTTTAAAATTCATGTCTTTTTTATACCCTAAATATTCCCCCTTTCTGCTTAGATGGTTAAAACTACCCGGGGCTACAAAACTACCCTGTTTACCATCAAATTCACGAGTCACGCCCTATAGTCATTAAATACAACAAAATATTATCCACAAGGGGGTTAGCAAGTACATGTAGGCAGAGCCCATATTCTTGTGGGTTTCAGGCATGAACCATTTTGAAGTTGTTTTTTTATCAGAACCCATGCTAACATAAGCTCTCAATTTGACCTTCTGAATTATTTGTCTCCTGCTAGAAGCTAACTCCTGCAAGTTTTTCTCGATTGTCCATTTTCAAAGCTATATTTCAGTCTGATTATTTTCCCAGATACGAATATAGCTTCTCCTTGCTTCTATTTCCCCAACAATAGTGTCATTCGAAACACTAATTTCACTTCTTAAATATCCCTAAGCTCACTGTCCTTCCCCGTTCCCAATGAGAGCTTGATGTGGAATGTGGCAATGGGAACCCCAGGCCTCCATTCCAATGAGAGTTATTGATGTTCAAACCATAAAACAGAGCTGGTGCTTAATTGACATTTGCCTGCCAATGCAAGGAAGGGAGCACTGTTCCTGAAATTTGGTTTGTGGGGGAAGCACAGATTCTCCAAAAGATCAATGCAGTTCCTTCTCCTGAAGTAGGTAGAAACATGAAATACTGACCTGCCTTTCCATATGCACATTACCATTTATGAAAGATGGCCTATGACCAGGTGATTCTCTGTGGTCAAACATGTTGAGAAAACACTTCCTTTTTTGGCTCTAACAATGCGTATTAGCATATTTAAGGCACTAGAAGTCCTTCACTAAAACAAACAAATTTAACTTTTTTTTTTTTTGTTAATTTCCCAATTGCCCTTGATCATGTGACTTTCTTTCCACTAACATCCAACAAAACTAGTGCTCCACAAAGTGCACTTTGGGTACTGTTGCCATAATTAATTTTTTCTGATTTTTAATGGCATATTATGCCTTTAATGAACAGATTTTATGCAATAGAGGAGAATCTCAATAGGTTTCAGATCATTTGATTAAACTCATTTTTTAAGATTGAGAAAAATGATAGAAGATATGCTTGCATAAAATAATGTGGAAATTTTATGTAAGCTTCAGAATTAAGTCTCAGAATTCAGAGTTTGGGTTCGGAAGACCTTGAGTTGCCTTTCTGTAACATTCCCAAGTCATAATTGAGCAACTATAATGTGCCAAGCACTCTTATGGGTCCTGTGATACCGTGAATAACTTGCTCATTAGAGAGTTTGTAGCCTATTAAGAAAATAAATATTCATAAGTAGTAACACAAATACCCATACTTATTTTTAATTGATGTAAGTTCTATAGAGGAGAAGAAACCAGTGCAATGATATGTAACAGGAGAAAATGATCCAGCTTTGGAGAAAAGGAAGATATCAGGGAGGGCTTCCTGGAGGAAGTCACATGAAGCTGCCCCTAAAAGGATGATCTGGGACAGATCCGGTTGAGACAGGAAGAAAAAGGATTGCAGCCCCCCAATGTAGAATGTACAGGAAGAATTTCTCACTTTTTAAAGAAATGGGAAGATGGTTATGTGACTGGAACCCGGAGACCACAAGAGACAAAGACGAGAGGAAGCTAGAGCGGTAGATGGGGGACAGATCTTCTAAGGCCTAGAAAGCCAGTGAGTATAAATATGAATATTTTAATTCCAGCATCAGTGTGAAGCACTATGGATCAAACCTTTCAGTTTCAAGGTAAGATTAAAGCGAGTTCTTGGTTTGGAAAACAAAATGGATTCTACCCTGATCCACATGGCTATTACTGAAGTTTACATGCTTAAAAATTCCATCCAAATAAATAAGAATTAAGCAGCCCACGGGTGCCCACCTGGCTCAGTTGTTAGAGCATGAAACTCTTGGTCTCGGGGTCATGAATTAGAGCTCCACAGTAGGTGGAGAGATTATTATTATTTTTTTAAATTAAGCAGCCCCAAATAAGAGACCTGAGTTATGCAAAATGAACCGAGTCAGTTTAAATCCAAAAGTGCATCATGAGATGAGAATGTTCTGCTGTCTGAGCAAAGGCTGGATTCCATGTAAAAGCAACCACAAGCGCCATCACCCAATTTGTGTGGACCATAGGGTAGCTGTGGCCCCAAATCCACTCTACCTTTTATCCCTCTCCACTACAGCTGAAATGTATCAGCTCTATGGTCACAGTGAGTGAATGGGGAGAAAAGGTGGGATTTCTATCTCTTCAGCACAATAATCTTCTCAGAACAAGTCGTCTTCATAAATAATTCCATATTATCCCAGCCACATTGTCTGGATATCTGGGACTCATTTAATGAAATAGTTAGCTTTAAATATTTCCGGAAGAAGTCTTTTAAAATTCAGAGCATATGTCTTCAAGACTAGAGGTCAGGGTTTGTGATCAAATATTACGCCCTCAGACTTGAAATACTGTGTATGACCTGTCACCAGAAGAGGGACAGTCACCCAGAAGTTACAAGCTGTTTCTGGGGAGGCAAGTGACTGTTTGAAATTATTTATGATGAATAACAAAACTAATAAAATTGCCTTAATTCTCCAAACCATTCCACTCATCTTCTTCACCTCTGCAAAATATCATTTCCAAGATACAAGATGCCTCTTGGTCCATATCCAGGTAGACCTTCCATCTTGCTGATCTATCCAGCATCTATGCTCCCCTCCTTCTCAATCCCAACCAACCCAGACCAGTTCGTACCAACTCTTCCCAGAGAGGTTATTTAGAAAGAGATAACCCAGAGAGAGCTATTTTATCAAGCAGACCAGGGGCCATAGGTACTGTCATAGGACAATGACCCGGCCACGGGCTTCTCCACCAAGTTCAAATCCCAGAGAAGTCACTGTCCTTCTCCAAGCCTTGTTTTCTCCATCTACAAAATGGGCATAAAGCCAGCTCAGGGCTTTACTAGGAACAGCAATGGTGAGCCTGGGGCCTGGAGGTGGATTTGCTGGAGTTCCATTCGTGGCTCTCACACATAATTTTGGAAAAACCATTGAACCCCTATAAACCTCAGCTTGCTCATCTAGAAAATGGGGATAATAATAATATATGGGTTGTGAGGACACAATGAGACTATGCATGGAAAACACTTGGGACCAAGTAAGCTCTCAGTGATTACTATGGGTACCAAGACCAGATGAGAAAATCCCCCCCCCACACACACACACAGGACTCCCCCAGAAGGCACCTTGGGAGGGAATTCAGGTCCTGCAAAGCATCTTCTCCTGATGCCACATGCTTCTTATAAAGTCATGGTCAGGCACATTTGCTGATGAAACCCCTGTCCTGTTTGCCCTGAACACCCTCCCCATCTTGCATTCTCCTTGTCACACCTTGAGGCAGCCTGTTTCCACCACCTTCCTGGCCTGAGAGCTCTTCAAGTCAGGGATGAGGTCTTGTTTCACGTATGTGTAATTGGCAATGACGATTTCTTGGCAATAAACAGATGATGCCTTTGAGGGGCTGCCTGGTAAAGCCACGTTCTCACTGGATCCAATCCTCACTTGAAGGAGCCCCAGCTGCCCTGCTGGGTGGGGAGCGGTCCCCACTGTTGCGAACCCAGCCCCACCAGGCAGAACAGTGTCAGCACCCCTCCCCCACAGCTTGAAGCCCACCGTGCCCAATTTCCTCTAGGCACATACAGGCTCAGGGTCCTAACTTCCCAAAATCCATCCAAGGGGGCAGGGAAATTTACATAGAGAAACGTACTTGTTTTGCTAGATGCTTTTCTCTGACATACTAGAGTAAGGCAACCAAAGAGATCAACCTTCTTCGTATGGTCAGGTTTTTGCTTTTTGCTTTATTCTTAACATTTTTAAATTTTTCCTATTTTTGGTGAGGGAGGGATAGAGTGGAAGCAGCCTGTTACTGTGCTGAAAAGCAAGAATGACATTCCCTGGGAGGCCGCCTCAGACTGTGCTCATACGTATCCTTACACAGGTTTCTCAGCTCCTAATTATTTTCTCATCTATAAAGTGGGTGATAATATTAATCCTTCATAAAGCTGTTAAGATACCTAAATGGTTAGAATATTGCCTGGCACATAATGTTTATCCATTAATGTTAGCCACTAGTATAGCTCATTATTTCCATGATAGAGTAACCAAGCCTCAAACTAGATGTCCCACCTCCTAGAACTAGTTTCCATCTCACCATTAAGTATATTCTTGTAAGTTTCCTTTAATGGCTCTGCATGTGTGCGTGTATTTGTGTGTGCGTGTGTGTGTGTGTGTGTTCACATGTGTGACCTGCTATGTGCCTGGTGCCATTCCATGAGGTAGGGACAGATCTGATCCCTGTTTTTCTTCAAGGAAAGAAAAAAAAACACATAACAAAAATTAACAAGATGATCTGATTTATATGCACCATAAAGCTCCTACTGCAGGAGGGAGTGATGGAAAACCAACAGAGGGACAATTTTTGATCACGGTTAAGGAGGGTTCTTTGAGAAGGTGACATTTACACTGAGATCTGAATATAACAAAGGAATTCTCACACAAAAAGCCAGGAGACGAGAATGCAAGACAGATGGAAAAAAATAGGAGTCATCAAGTATTTATCGGAATAATGTCTGTGTCACTGACGCAGACCAGAGATCAGGACAGCAGTGAGTGTCTGTAAATAAAGGTTTATTGGGATGCAGACACACCCGAGTGTTTATGTGTCATCTAGGCTGCGTTCAGGCTCTCACTGCATGGTTGAGTCATTGTGACAAAAAGCATATGGCCCACCAGTCGAAGGCCCTTTCCAGTCAAGGGGACCGTCCCCGGATTGAGATCACGAGACCCCTGAGAGTAAGACCCCTGAGAGTAAGGAGCCCATTCTGCCTGCACCACCACTTCCTCCGACCCTCGTTGTATCTGACTAGCAGATCCCAAGAGACAGCTGGAGGGGAAATAAATACAGGACATTCTGTATCTGAGTGATTTTTTTTTTTTTTTAAACTCCATTTCAAACGAAATCTCTTGAAATAATAGCCTCAGAGAACATAGTTTTCCTTCCGAACCTCACTGATTCCCACATGTCCAGAGGAACAGCGACAAGAACGGGTGACCCAGACAACAGCTGTTCATTTCATCTCCCCCTGAGAATTTCCTGCAAGGGGCTGAGACCGAGATTAGTTCCAGGCTGAAATGGGGCTGCGCTTCTGCAGGAGGCTGGCTGATCTGGCGAGGAAGGAAGTGCATGGGAATCACCCTCTTGGCCAGCTTCGCAGGTAACCCACCACATGCATGATGCTAACTAACTCCAAGCAGCATCCCTTCTGCTTGGCCTGTGCTGGGCTTTCTCCATCTGAGCACCATCAACATTTTGGGTCAGAGTAGTCTTGGTTGCGGGGCTATTCTGTGCCTTCTAGAACGTTCGGTGGCATCCCTGGAAGAGGGGAGCACACTTCCTCCTAGATAAGGCAATTGATGGTGTCTCCTGACATTACCAAATGGCTCCGGGGAAGGGAGAAAAGAGAGAGGGAGAGTAAAATCACCCCCAGTTGAGAAGGTCTGGCATATACCAAAAACATTCCCCCTTTTCTAGGGGAACTTTTAGACTCTGATAGCAAATGTTCTCAAAAATGGAAGCTCAGAGAGGCTGTAATATTCAACATTCAACCTTTCACTTCAAGACAGCTGGGTGTACTCTCACATTCTTCCAGATGGCGTGTGGTTACCAGTTAAAAATGACCATGGCGGTCATTCCCAATAACATTATGGAGAAAATGTCTCTCTGTTAGGGGCATACATGTATTTTACTTATTACATGTAATCCGAGGCTGAGAGTCATGGGTCCTCTTTGGAGCCTAAGTGGTGGCATGGTTGTGGTTTTAAAACTCTCATGAATAAATGCCACTAGAGCGCCATGATCCCTACACAGCTCCTAGAGCGGGAGCGAGCTCTTTCTCTCTGCTGCTCGCAAAACCAGAAGTACATTTGCCTGCCTGCCCATAGCTAATGCTCCACAAGCTACAGCCCTGAGACCAGAGCCACACATGGAAGACCTATAGGTGAGCCCAGAAGGAAAGAAAGGAACAGGGAAGTGAGAGGGTGGTACCTAGGTGGCTTATGTTGTTTTTATTTCTTTTTTCAACAACAACAACAACAAAAAAGGAAATGGCATTAAAGATGACCTCCTGGGGAAGGACAATTCAGACTAACGACCGTCTTGGTCTAATTGGATAAAAAGCCTAAACATTCATGGTTGCTTAGGATGTTGTATATTCCCAACATCAGTGTAACTTTTGATATGGTACATTTTATAATTGTGTGTCACATAACTTCAGCAATAATTTCCTGATGAAGAATAGGTCATAACTTGTAAACGAGCAACCTATAAATATGTATTGGGTATATGTGCACTGCATATATATATATATATATACGGAAATGCATATACACGTGCATGTATTTGGCTCTCTTGTTGGTTTTAGCTGTGAATTGTCAACTTTTTAAAAAAGAGAAATGTCTCAGGAAAAGATTTGGATCTCTAACTTCTCAAAATCCAAATGGTCCACCACCACCACCACACCCACCTCTTGGAATAGTGACAATCCAGGGGAGGTAAGCAGCACACCTTGAGTTCCACAGTTTACCGCACTCTCCACCGCTCCCTAATATGATCCTGCCTATTTCACACACGAGGTTAGCTGCCTGGAACCTATGGGCAGTTCTGCTTGTAGCTGTATGTACAGATTAATTTTATCTTTTTTTTTTTTTTTTTGCCTTTTCCCATAGCCAGACCAATTACCTTCCTACTTTCAACTAAGTTTTCCCCAAATGCATTGCTTTTGTAAACGTCTGCCCAGCTAATCTTACCCAAATTTCCTACTCCTGCCATTTTCTCCATTGACTATATCACGCTTCCTTTATGGCTTTCCTTTATGGCTGCATTTCCCAAAATGTACACTATGAAATAAAACAAATATATATATTTTGTAGAAAAAATGTAAGAATACTACGGTTGAACAAAGTAAGCAAATGCAGTGGTGTACCATGTTCACAGTCTTTGCAGCCGTCCATTTCAGAGTCTATAAAATTCAAACGTGCTCTGTGAGTTTCCAAGGAGGGACAAGTATGTGAAGAGTCCTAATTCTCCATGGAACTTTGTAAAGCTGTGCTCTACTATCATATTTGCTTGTCTTTTAGAAAAAAAAAAAAAAACGTGTATTCGTAGTCTCTAATATTTTTGCTAATTGTTTTCAACCAGGGCTAAGTTGCAGAGAATGGAGATCTAGACTATCATGAGGGGAGAGGGGGACTTTTTCTCTTGCAAACTAAGATCACTGAAAAGTAAAACATAACCATCAGCACCACTAACACCTTTGCACAGAAGAGAAGTCATTTTAAACACCCCCCCCACCACACACACACACACAAAGCAGAGAAAACAGTATCTCCATAAAGGACCACCCTTTAAACGAATACATTTGGCTTGAAAAATGTGTGCTGTGTTTTTCTTATTTCCTTTACTTCATTGAAGATCTGTAAAAACTTTGTCACAGACTGTCACCAATGTGCAAAACTGAATTTGGGAAACATTGGTCTACATTACATTAAATCTGGCAACAACACAAACTCAAAAACCACTGTGAAAAGAGTTCACACATGAGAGAAGAGACAGTAAGTTTCCAAGGCAGGGTTTTCTGGGAGGACGTAGAAACACAGTGAAGCAGTGGGGAGAGAAAAGAAGGAGGAGATCAAAGTGGACTTGCCCTTTGAGTGGCTCTTGCAGATTCCTTTCGCTGACCCGATCTTACACTGGAACCTCACTGGGGAGGTTTTGCAATCTTGCCTCGGCTGCGGGGGCCTGCCCTTGGCGGCCTGGCATTGATGGGAACAGGGCAACGATCAGGATGTCAAGTGAATGACCTTCACAGCTGGGGTCAGAACAAAGAGAAACAGAAGTGGTACTTCATGTGATGAGCCAGTGTAGTCTAAGACCTTGAAAATATGGTATTTAAACCATTTCATGCTGAAAAAAGATGAGGATGCTTACGGTGATTTTAAGGAATCGTAATGCAAGATACAAATACATCCCAGTTATCCATCATACGGATAGGTTTTACCCTACAACTGGTGGGTTGTGTTTTCTTGCTGGAACACATTCTTGAGTTGTTCTAAGCAGGAACTTCAGGCAAGTCCTGATATATTTTATAAAGTCACTTTTTTTTTTTTTTAAACCATTTAACTCTTAGCCAGCTGATTAGGATGATAAAACATGGAGCCTCCAAATAACCCACTTTTAAGGATTTTTTCTTCCTTTTTATTGTATTATAAATTGGTTTCTCCTTAAGAGATTAATAAATCCTCGAGGGCAGGCATTGGAAACGACGCATTGGAGGATCCTCACGGCCCTATGCCTACTGAGTCCTCACTAAATGTCTTTGAGAAAAACAGATCTATGTGAAAATAGGTAATAATGAAGACCAGAAGACAACATATATATATTTTTTTCATTTTACACTTTTATTTTTAGAGAATTGCGGACTCCCACGCAGTTGTAAGAAATAATACAGAGAGCTCTCACGCCACCTTCACCCGATTCCCCCTAATGGTCACATTATGCCAAACTGTAGCACAGAATCACAAGCCTGGCATTGACATCGATGCGGTCACACAGAGAACGTTCCCACATTCCCAGCATTCCAAGGATGTTCATGGAGCCACTTCCTTCCTGCCTCCAGGTCGAAGTCCAGTTTCCTTACTCTGCCTCTGTTGAGACCAGAAAGGGGGTGCTGCTGGGCCTTCTTGCTGCTTCTGGGTAGAAGTGGGTGTTCCAGCTCCCCAGTGGCCTCTGAAGACACCTCAGGGAGAGGAGATGGAACTGGTACTGGTGGACCATGGTGGCCATCTTGCCTCTCCCCATGGAAAGGCTGATACCAACCAGGGGGGAGCGTTGGGACACCTCCTGAGGGGAATGGCTCAGCTGCCCATTAGCCTTCATTGGGGCAGGTGGGGTTAGAGCCACATTTCTTTCTCTGGTTATTTAAAAGCTTTCTAGCTTACCAGGCTGCCCCTTTTTGGGTCCTTTGGCTGGAGAAAGCAGGTTTTTGTTGGGGCTCCTTTTTGTGCACCTGTTGGTGATGCTGGTTTTCTGGCTTCTTCAACTCCTAGTCTGGGTTGTAGGATATGAAAAGAAAACCCGGGAAACTCAACACCACATCATCCTTGAGTCTAAAGGCTCCTACATGCTCTGCCTTCTTCTCTTCAATCTTCATCGTCGTCTTAATTTAGTGATATATACAATATCCAGGGTTTTCATTTGTACTTAACAGGAGGAATACGGAAAAGTACATACAGTCTCTCCTGGAAATGGAAGCCTTCACTTTGCATTTCAAAAGGGAAATTTTTAAAAAAACCCCTGACTTATAATACATTACAATGTTATTCTTAAAGAGTGTGTGTGTTTTTATGTAAATGGGCACTTATTCAAGTATTATTTTAGGATTCATCCATCTATAAGAAGTTCCGATCAAAATTGGACTGGTGAGTCATGGGGATGCCACAGTCAATTTCATGTATAATAGAACCTCAATTTCAAAAACAAATGTCCACTCATCCTGACTTTCTTCCTTGTGCACATAAAATGTGCATACTTACATTTTGATGTATTATTTTTCCAATACCTAGTGCCCCTTCTTAGAGACAATAATTTACTTTGAAATAACTTTTCAGAACATAAAAAAAAAGAGAAAGGTCTGAAAACCCATATTCACAGATATTTGTCTGGATTTTACTTCCACTGTATTTAGCTCTAGTTAACAAAACAAAATCCCCATAGAGTGTGTTTTCTCTAATTTCTCCTATGAAGCATGCTTTTTACTTGTCGTTTCTTTTTCTTTCTTCAAGGGAGTTCACAAGCATGAGAAATCACTGAATCCTTTTTGAAAATCAGGAAGAGATTTTCTTTTTCTTTTTCTTTTTTTTTTTTTTTAAAGATTTTTATTTATTTATTTGACAGAGAGATTACAAGTAGGCAGAGAGGCAGGCAGAGAGAGAGAGGAGGAAGCAGGCTCCCTGCTGAGCAGAGAGCCCGATGTGGGACTCGATCCCAGGACCCTGGGATCATGACCTGAGCCAAGGCAGCAGCTTAACCCACTGAGCCACCCAGGCGCCCAGGAAGAGATTTTCTCTCATCTAGGAAGTAATTTTATTTTAGCACACAGGTTTCTAGCACACGTGATGTTTGGATTTGCCAGGCTTCAGGGTAAATAGTGAGAGCAACAGGGACTGTGAAGGAAGCCTTATACCAAGAGTGCTTTGGTCTTCCCCACTCCCAGCCAGGGCCTGGACTCGACCATTCCTTCTGCCGTCAAGAGGACAGAGTCTACAGACTGTCTTAGGGAAAAATACAGAGCTTGCAATCTGAGAACTAGAAATCACTAATGCAGAGAAACGTACAAAGCAGTCTTAGAACACAGTAGACAAAAAGTGAAGCCCCAGGGTTATGACAGGAAATTGGGGGCTGAAAATCCCCAACTAATCATAATCATACAAATTACAGTTAAACCCTCAATGACTAGAAACTTAACTCTTAGAGTCACTCGACTAACTAGAAACAGCAGATTTTTCCCTATAAAACATGCACACATATATACCTTATTCATATCATTTTTTTTTTAATTTCTAAGACATATCCTAGCCTCGGTCAACATAATTCACAATTCAATCATCTCCCTGTTGTTCCTCTTCTTGTCTCTCCATTCATAGTCTTCAATAATCATCCAGTGGAGATACCTTTAGTGATACCTACAGGAGAGTCAAAAATCATTGCACAAGCTTGTGTCCCTTGCTACAGACTGTCTTCGCCAAGGTTCAAAGAAAGGGCCTGTTCTTTTTGAAGGATGATTCCTAAGAGCTGAATCCAACTGACAATGCTTTTCTAGAGAATTCTCTCTAGTTCTCCTCCTCCGCTGTCCTACTGTGTGTCGCAGACTCCCTTGTACATGTTTCTCGTAGAATTCATTATTTGACCTGCTGTGTCTGTCATACTTAACATGATATCCTTAATACCTAACACAATGCCTGACCTATTGTTAGTGTATAATATTGGAAAGAACAAATGAATCTTCTATCCACTAGCTTATTTGGGGTTTAAAAAAAAAAAAAAAAGGAAAGGAAAGAAAGAAAGAAAGAAAACAAAAGCCCAGAAAACCTTTAAGAGATCATCCCCTGAAATCATATGACCCAAGAGAAGACTGACAGGCTTGCCAAGGTGACTATGTTTCCTTCCAAATAAATGCTTATGGGAGCACGGTTTATGATACTGGAAAGTTGGAAACTCTTCCGTCGACTGGGGGATAAATTAAATGTAGGATATTTAGCCGTTTACAAGGAATGCGCTAGATCAATATGTATTGACACTGGGTGAGTAGGGGGGTCGGAAAGAGAGTTGAAAGAAACAAGCAAGTTGAAGAATGGTTTGTACCTTATGATACTTTTTGTAAAAGTAAAAGGAATTGTGGGTTTTTTTTTTTTTTGTAACAATAACAAAACTATTACGTGTATTTTCTCAGGGAATATAACATAGATAAACTGATTTAAAAACAAAAATGGTCAGAGGCCATATTTCTAACTCCTAATCGCGGTTTCTTCGGAGGGGAGAAGCAGAAGTAAAAGGGACTAGGGCCCAAGGGGACTGATATTCTTCTTATTGTTCATTTCTAATGAGGACAGTTCTTTAATTACATGTATTACTCGCCTATGTAAACATTTTCCCTCCTATGTACTCGAAGTTGGTACATTCCTGGGCCTGAAACCTTTGCAAATTGTGACCCCAGTGTTCCAGAATATCTTGGTAGGATTTGTGGCATTGTTCCCCCTTCTCCTTCTTCATTAAAAGCTGAGAAAAACATTTGTGAAGGATATTGCTTAGGCCAATCTTCCTCATTTTGGAACAATCTTATTGTTTGTCAACTGCCAGCTTTGACATTCTCTCTCACTTCCCACGGTCTGGCAGCCGAGAAGGGATCTGGAGCCAATTCGATTCTCCCCCTCTGAAGAAACAGCTGAGCAGTCTGCACTGTGTTTGGAGAGAACTAGTAAAATGTGCAGTGTTTTTTCCCCCTCTATTCTGAATGCCCAAGTGTGTTTGGTAAGATGGGGAAAATCTGCCTCATGGCAGATATGTGCTCTCAGTTGCACAAGAAGAATTAATTTTTGATGTGTCTTGGTGTTTGATGGAACATTGATAATACAACAAAATAGCTTCCAGACTCCACCCTTTATTTCCAAAAGTTTGCAACCAAAACGGGACAATATGGACACAAATACTTCACAATAATGGCAAATATTGATTGAATGCTATCTATATCGAGAACTCAGTGAACTAAATCCCACCATTCTCATACTCATTTTACAGATTAGTAAACTGAGGTGAAGTGAATTATTTCAAGGGGTTATAAACATACCAGGTGACTGAGTTACAATTCAAACTCTGGCCTTCTAGCTCTAGAGGGACTCAGACCCTTTTTAACCACATTTCCATACCACCTCATGTCAAAGTCCCTCTGTCTTCGTCCCTGGCAGATAGAAGATTCTCAATAAACATTTCACCAATGAATTAATGACTATGTTACACCCGACCGATGCTTGTTTAAAGTATATTGTGCAAAACCAAGAGCACGGTCAACCCTTCTAGGTATATTGATAATAAGCGGTATTTCCTTATCTGGAAAATAATCACTATATTTGGAGTCATGAAGATACAGATACAATCCTAAACCACTTCACTTTACAAACTAGGACAGATTTTTTAGTCTGTCTGAGCCCTAATTTCCATATTTGTAGAAGACATGAAGTAGGGTAAGTAGGATTCTAAGATGACCCCCAAGATTCCCACCACCCACCCACTGGTGTTGCATGCCCTATATGACCCCTGTCCTGAAGTACAGATGACATCTATGAATATGATGGGAAAGGACTGGATTTCACTCCTGTAATTGGGTCTCTAATCAGCTGACTTGGAGTTAACCAGATGGAGATTAGCCCGGGTAGGCCTGACCTAAGCAAAGGTGCCAATATAAGGTGATGAAGCTTCAGAGGGATGAGATCCTGCTAGCAATTATCATGTTGTGAACTGCCTCTTGGAGCCATGTGGCAAGGAGCTACAGTTGACCTCCAGGAGGTCAATGTCATCTCTGGATGAGAGCTAGCAAGAAAAGGGGAGTGTCAGTCATACAACCATAAGGAAATCAACTCCATCAACCACCAGTGAGCCTGGATGACACAGAGACTCCAAGAAGAATCACAGCCCCCAATAACATGTGCCTTCAGCCTGATAAGACCCTGGGCAAAAGACCTAGCCAATCCAAACTCTGACTCCTGACCCATGGAACCATGAGACAGTAAATTTGTGTTCTTTTAAACTACAGAGTTTGTGTTAATTTTTTTATATAGCAAAAGAAAACAAATATAATGATACATCATATAGTGATAGAAACATTTAATAAAATAATAGGGGAATTGCCTAGTACACATGTGATCATGGTAAATTTGGGGCCGATTCCTCCCTGGGAAATACGAAGCTGCCTGCTTCCTGCTCTGAAAGTGAGTGTGATGGCTGGAGTTCCAACAGCTATCTTGGCCCATGAGGACACGAACCACACTAGAGATGATGTGCAGAAGTTAAAGGGAGCCTAGAATCACTGCCCCTCACAGAACAGTCACGCTGACCAAGACCAGTACAGAAGCAACCGCCTCTCAAAATTCCATTGTTCTTCTGGAGTTTCCTTATTACTCCCAGGCCAAACCAATTCTAATCAGTGACTTACATAACTCAATTTATTGACTCAATAAGACTCTCACCGGGAACAATATTGATGGTGTTGACTTTATTGGCAGGAACAGGATAACCTGGACTTTCTAGACCAGAGGAATCCAAGTGATCCCAAAGGAAGAGGGGAGGGGGATGGTTATTCCATTTATCGGCCAAGAATTCTGGAGAAAAGAGATCCCATCTTTGATTAAAGGAGATAGGAGTAAATAATGGAAGAGAGAGAGGAGAAAGACACATGACATTCCTCTATAGGGCTGCATTCCTGAGGGCCCCCAACCTACTTAAAACCCGCCCTTCATCAGCATTCTCATTATTTGCCCCATCAGAGAAGGGAGGTCCTCAGCGAAGAAGGCTCAAATTCTCTCATGGAGCTCATTTCAATGCTTAAACCCCAGGCCTTTCTTTTTCTGGGGTGAATTCCTATTTTATCATTAAAACTGCTGATTGTAACCCTGCTAGTACATGAATATTGCTCACACACACAGAAAAGGAGCTAATGTGATCAAACGCAACACTAATATTAAATTACGGTAACTCATTTACCTTTCCCGCGCATCACGATTTCCCCCTCCCCTTGGCAAGAGCTTGTACACGCACACAAAAATCTATAAACTCTTTCCAGGAATACAAAAGCATCCTCTATGATGTTGATAAGAAACAGGACAGTCACTCTCTCCTGACATATTTGTTCTTTAAAAACAAATCAATGGTACGGGGATTTGGCACCTGAATGCGGAACAACGACTTGATGAGGCAAAGATTGTCTTCATTAAGGACATTAATATTCATAGGGAGTAGAAAATCTGACACAAGAGAGGACTCACTAACCTTTTCTCATATTAGATTTTTACTTCTTAACACAATTACAGTCCGGCAATGACTTAATTAATGCTGCTTTTCGTCAGCCTCCTTTAAAGAGCTGTCAATTTGGTCCTGCAGAGGCTGTCAGCGAAACAGAAAGACAGTCATCTCAGTGAAAAAGACACAGGAAGAAATTCAAACACTTAATAGTATTCAAAGTGCTAAGCAAAGTCACATATCAACTGGGATTAAGGGGAATTTTTGTCTTTTCCTTCCATCTTGTTTAAGCGAGTCTGGGCAATGGTGCCTTGGTTCTTGACTGTTGGGTTTAGAAGGTGCAGAGAAAGATGGAGTGAAGGGTGTGGAAGTGGAAAGCGAGAACCTTCCTGACTTAAAACTGTGGCACATCAAAGACCTACAGCCAAGGAGGAGCTGGGAGATGGGCTCTTTACAGTCATGAATGCAGCCCCGGACTTGGCAGAGGACTTGAGAAAGCATATCATCATCCAGACACCTCAGTCCCATGTATCTTGGACCCACGTGTCGTGAACAGAAGCTCTGCAGACCAAAATGTCTCCCGCAGGTAATTTCTCTTACACTGCACAGTGTTAACCATGATTAAAATAAAGTATTTGGCAAGATATAAAATTTCAGGATGCTGGCTTTTCTTCAAATCGTAGGCTATTGAGTGGACTTGTCTACTTCTCCTCATGACCATGACCTTGAACTTGTGAACAGGGGGCCCTCTCCAGGGTCGCCACCACCATGCCCCCCAGACTTCCATCTGTGGGCTTCATTCCTCTCCTTCCTGCCCGACCCCCCACAACACAAGCCATGGCCTCTCTCACTTGACCCAGCACAGCTTCAGTCTCTCTCCCAACACGTCCCCAACCTTCCTAGACGTCACCGTCTCTGATCAACCACACAATACTCCATTTGAACAAATGACCCTGATTCTGAGGATGTATTCTGCTGGTTCTTTCTTGGCTGACACTGTACTCTTGTCATGTGGCTGGACTACACCTCCCAGTTCCTAGCCAATGTTGCCATCACAGAACTATTGACATCTGGAGCCAGATAATTCTTTACCGTGGGGTCTGTGCTATACACTGGAGGAAGCTTAGCAGCATCCCTGGGCTCTTCCCATGAGATGCCACTAGCAACCTCTCCTATCTCCCAGCGTGACAACCAAAAATGTCTCTAGACGCTGCCCATGTTCCCCAGGGGACAAAGTCGCCCCCAGCTGAGAATCACTGGCCTACCTGGTCCCTTCTCTATCTTCAGCTTCAAGGTCAGCTTTCTCCGTGAAGCCTGCCCTGATTAACTCTAGCCCATCCTCCCCGTAGTCTCTGCTAGAACTCCCTCTGCATCTCACACACCACATACAGTAGACTTTTTATTTTTATTGTTTTTTTGTTGTTTTTATTTTTATTCTAATCTACAGTAGACTAGATTAAAAGCAGCATGAGAATAAAGACCACTATCAATGTTACTTGAATAACTGATTTGGCATTTCCCAATTCACTGGCAGGTTAGTTTTGCCTCCTCAGCAATGAGCTGATAGTCCACCCTCCTGGAGGGCTTTGGGAGAAAAGGGCTTCTCCCTCCCCGGGGAAGCTCTCAGTGAGCAGGCCACAAAGGTCACAAGCATTTTTCCGTAGGGCTACGCACGTCTGTTCTCAGTACTCTGAGAGTCAACAATTAAGTTCCATTTACTACCTTCTGGACCTTGATTTCCCATTTGGAAAAGGTGAACAGTCATGTCAAAGAATGACAGCATATGGATGCCTTAATTTTTCCTGCCTAAGAAGCTACTGGTAAGTCTCTATGAAGACTTAGAGGGACATTTGTAGATTTTCTTTACTCTGGGAAGAGCTCACCACTCAGCCATGCAGAGA